>NC_138121.1:39063434-39160934 GCF_964146895.1 Miniopterus schreibersii
TTGCTGACTTCCCAGCCCCGCACCCTGGATTCCAGGCCCTGGAGTGGGCCTTGCCCCCAGGATCCTGGGACTGTGATGAGCTGGCTGAGCCATTCCTGGACCTCTGAAGGTTCTGGGAGGAGGGGTAATGCTTGCTCTCCTGCATCTCCACTGACACCCTCCAAGGCTTTGAAGTGGACGCTTGACATTTTAAAATCTTATGTAAAATGCTACATAAGTTAGTGTTGGGACAATCAGATGGCCACCCTGAAGCACCGTCACAGAAAGCCTAAGCTCTGTGGACCCTCTCACCACGTCAGGCAGCGATGGAATATTCCCACCAGACGTGGTTCCAGAGGACCCGGGCGTGGCTGTCCACCCTCCTTAGCCTTATCCAGGGACACCAGGAGGGCTGGGTCTCAGCTTCCACAGGGTCTTTTCTCCTCCACCTGACGGACACAGAGTAGCTCCCACCGTCCCCAGGGTGTGGGAGGCCCTGGACCTGGGTGTCCATGCCGCCATGGCTCCCACTGTCCCCATGCAGACATGTGAGTCAACAGCTTCCCTTGCAGGAATTACTGCCGTTAGATGCGGCAGTGGGGATACTTTGGGAGCACCGAGGAGGTGTGAGTAGCTGTAATTTCTGTGTGATGATGATGATAAGCCCAACATATGTGTGTGAGGCTCTGCTTCGTGGGTGATCGTCACCAGGAGAGCCCAGGCTCACGGAGCCGCTGGCTGTGGTGTGGAGTGAGGTCCATGACTCTCACTGTGCCCAAGAGAAAAGTACAGTCAGAGTGGACCTGAGCTCGAGAGGGAGGGTGGCGGGGAGCAAGTCTGGCCTTAGGTCCTGGGGATGACCTCAGTTCTTCCTCTCCAGTCTCCTAGCAAGCAGAAACTGTCATTTGTTCCATTTTCCATGTGTGGAAACTGAGGTCAGAGAAGTTTACATGGCCCCTTCAGGCTGCTCAACTGGTAGATGGTCAGGCCACGGTGTGAGGATGCTTCTTCCTGATTTTGGAGCCTGGTCCCCTGGCCATGGAGCAACTCGGGACTAGACAGACAAGGTCCCTGCCCTCAGGGAGCCTCCCTTGTGAGGCAGGGAGGCAGGAAACAGGCAGTCATAGATAAGATGGAGTGGGGGTGGGGGCGGGAAGGGGAAAAGCAGTGTCGGTGCTTAGGAGGGGTGCGTGGTCAGGGATGGCCCTGCTGAGGAAGGCACATTGGCAGTGACAGGCCTGAGGGCATGGAGAGACAACCAGTGATGGTCTGGAGGGAACAGCAGGTACAAAGGGCCTGGGGTGAGGAAGAACTTGCCACGTCGGAGGGACAGACTCAGGTCCACGATGCTAGAGCTCGGAGCTCTGGGGACAGGTGCAGGTCGGAGGCTTGGATTCCATGTGGCTTTGAGGCAGTGATGAGGACACTCTTACATTCAAGTTGCTGTTAACCAGAGGGTGTGTGTTGAGAACCAGCCTCCTGGGCGTGGAGAGCTGCCAGGTGCCGGAATTCTGCAAGTGGCTGGAACTGGCTCTTGGTGGTTGCTTGCTGTGGCCCTTGGGATGTCCTGGTGACTTGTCAAGGATTGCTGGCTGGGTGGGTGCAGGACAGGTGGCCAGCTGCACTAGTGACGTGTGACCGTGCTCCAGCATGAGCTTCCTGTGCAGCCCAAGCCCCTGGCTCTGGGCTTGTTTGGAGCTGCAAGTGGAAGGCTCTGGGGCTCCCCTGCTCGAGGGATCATAGTCTGCCCAAGTCTGTGTGGCCGTGGGGTGCAGGTGCCTCCCACTCACTACAGGGAATCAACTCCAAGCTGGGTGGTGATCATTTTGTCGATGCGGATGTGGGTGTCTCATCACAGGTAGAGCATGTTTCCAAGGAAGAGTCCTGGTGGGCACAGTTCAGGCCTGCTTTCCCTTGGGCAGCCTGAGTGCTGCTGTCAGCAGAGCTCCTTGTTCAGGAATTCTCGGTTGTCCATTGATCGTAGGCCCCCAGGGCTAGCGAAAACCTTTGGCTCAAAACCTCCTTTCCTTGATAGGGGAGGAGACAGGCCCAGAGAGTGTGAGGGGCCTGCCCAAGGTCACACTGCTGGTTGTTGGCAGAGCCAGAGCTAGACCCGGTTACATTTGGGCCCAGCCAAGGCCACCCCTCAGGCAGTGGCGGACAGGGACCACTGGGGGCAGGGCTGGTGTCTCGTCTGTCCAGCAGCCCCAGGGTGCTGGGTGCAGTCCCTGGTACCCTGTGAAGGTCCGCAGTCACTCAGGGCTGTGTTGACTCACTGACCCCTCTGCTATCTGCCATCATTACAATTTGTGGCATCTTAGTTTAAGCAAACCCAATGTGTACCAACTCCACATTGCTCTCCAGGTATCCTGGAACGTAGGGATGCAAAGCCCAAGGCCTAGCCACACCCAGGACACAGGAGGCCAGGACTCTGGTTGTGAGTTCCTGACATCTGCCCCTCAGGTATTCCTCTGGGCTCACTTTAGGGCTACAAATTGCGAAGGTTTTGGACAGTGATGGGTGCTGAAAGCAGCTCAGCCCAGGAGGCCTTGGACTCTGCCCCAGACTGTCACTGGGGAAGGGGGCCACCCAGAAAGGCTTTGGCTGGGGCTGCTCTGTGTGTCCCCAGCAGGCCTCATCTCTCACACTCAGGGTGCAGATGGTGAGTGCATGAAGCCGGCTGCATGCAGAGCAGCTGAAGGGGCCGGCCCCATGGAGGGGCCCCTCGGCTCTTACCGACTGCAGCCACTTGGGGATATGGGAAGAATTTTTCCAAGTAGTCATAGTTTTTAAGGAAAGAGAAGTAGGAAAAAAAAGGTTCTTTCTATTTTTCCTCCCTCTAATGTTGACAACTAATTTAAAATTTAAGAATATTTTCTGCAAATGCAGGTGTGTCAGGACTGGACTGAGCTGTGGTCTGCGCTGTGTGACTTGCGCAGCATCACGCACAAGGCGGCACGCAGTGCTCACGCAGTACACTGGGCCAGCCACGCCTCAGCTGCCCGGGCAGCCCAGGCTCACCGACAGAAGGTACAGGTGGGGACGTGTGCTCGAGAAGGTCACTGGCCTCCATTTGCGTCCCTGCGATCCCTTTGGCAGCTAGGCCATGGCCAGGTCCTGGCTGCACGGGAGGGGAGCACCCTGCTTCTGCCCACATGTCCTTCACTGCTTCCCTGGATCTGCTCCATGTCACCTCTGGGGAAGGTGGTCAGGACACCCCTTTGCAACCTCTGCATCCCACCCCTGGTGTTTCCCCAACATCTGAGCTACAGGACATCTGATAAGTCTAATATGGGGACACGGTGATGGACGAGTTTGATTCCTGGACTCCAGGACTGGTTGACAGACCCAGCCCTCCCCATGCCAATCATGGGGCTGCGTGGGGGAAGCCCCACCTCCTTCAAGGCAGAAGGCTACCTGGGTGAGATAGGAACCAGCAAGGCTGCTTGGCCACCCATCACCTGGTCCTTCCTGGTCCCATAACTCTGCTCCTTCCTGCAAAGGTGGCCCCTGTCCTCAGCTCCGGTGAGAGGCATGCAGGTGGCCCTGCACCTCCCGAGATGGGGGTTGTGGCCAGGTGTCAGGTGCCGGGTGGGGGGCTGGCCTGCAGCCTCCCTTCCTGTTGGCCCAGGCCTGGCTCCTTCATCCTGTCCACATGCCGCTGGACTTTCTGCGTGTGTAACATTATTTGTTTTTATTTCCGTAATTCCTTTATTGTTTGCACAACGGCTGTCAGACTGTTGCCTGAAAGTATCACAGGATAATTGCGGAACGCCTGCATAAGTAATTTCCTAGGAAATCGGGCCTTGTCTGCATATAAAATTGTTTCTTGTTGCTGCGTCCACGGACTTCATTGTGTCGAGCCTGTTCACCGGGCTCGCACCTTCCTCACCGGCCACAGAAACGGGACATAACATACTTGTGTGACTCTTCTCGGTCCTGTGACATTTCTGGAGGGTGACAGTGGGTCTGGTGTGGTCAGAGGAAGCCTGGCCCTGGCAAGAGGGGCCTCGTTGGGGCTTGGTGTTCCTGGAGCGGGGAGGCCGATGGCTCCTCCCGCCTGTGCCCAGCGTCCTTCCGACCACGTTTCTGTGATATTAATGGTGTGTGGTGAGGAAGAAATGTGTTTTATTCTCGAGTCTCACCCTGCTGTTATCAAAGTAACTTCCAGCTTATTAGCGACAAAGGACTCTCCTCCTCTCTGCTCCCCTGTTCGCCAGGCTTCCTGGATTAAACTGCTGTTTCCTGTCCTTTATATGCATGACCACATCTGGGCAGCCCGCTCTCAGCCCGCGCTTAATAACAATCACCTTCCCTTTCAGTCTCTGTTGATTGTTTCTAATTCACTCTGACAGATAGCGCCTGACAACTCGCCGGCTCTTCCCTCCCTCCGTGACCTGAAGTTACTCACAGCACTTATATAGGCTGTCATTTTTAATATTTGATTTCATTTTAAGTTATGTGTTTTACTGAGAAGATGAAACCAAAAAAAGGGGACTTGTAATGGAACATAAATTTAACTCTTGGTGCCACGCAGCCCGGCCTCGGCAGCCCTGCGGCCGGTGGCAGCTCCTCCCCGAATGCCGGCTGCTGCGGCTCTGCTGTTTTTCTTTCTCTTTAGTTTCTGTCTTTTCTTTTCCTCCCTCCCTCCCTCCCTTCCTCTTTTCCTTCTTTCCTTCCCTGGAAACAAAAGCTTCATTTCATATTCGTCCCCTTTAATGACACTTGATTAGTTTTTATGGAGCTAATAATGGTGTTTTCTGCTTTGCAGCCAGGTTCTGATTGACAGGCCTTTGGGGGTTTTACTCTGGAGGGAGCCAGGGGAGAGGCCTGGTGACCAGCTTCAACTAAGGTGTCAACACGTGAATTTGATCTTCCTTTTTGGAGACATTTCTCTTAGTGCAAGCTGGCGGGACAGAGAAGGGCCACCACCCCTGGGCTTGGGATGGGCTGGTCTGAGAGGGGCTTTCCCAAGAGTGGGGACAGGAAGGTGGTGGGGTAGAGCTGGTCACCCATTTCCCTGTGCCTCTTCCCTCTGAGCCTGCTCCAGTGGGTGGCCTGTGGGGCAAGGTCCTCACTGGCGGGCGGGTGGGTGTCCCACGTCACTCCAGGGCCACTCCGCCATGACTTTGCCTTTGTTTGCCCCTAGACAAAGGCTCCTGTGTCCCTCTTGGCCCTTCAGAAGTTGAGAGCTGAGAGGCCATGCATTAGATCAGCTTTGCAAATAGACACTACAAAATAAAAAAAGAGGCACGTTAACCCAGGGCGTCGCTCTGCTGCTGGTCACCTGTGGCCGTCTGTCTGTCTGTCTCTCCCACACAGTGTGGCACAGGGCAGCTGCAGAAGTGCAGCAAGAGGGGTCTGGGTGGATCTCAGCTCTAAGCGTTGATGTCACCATTGCCCACAGTCCGGTCTCCTATGAGCTGTCACTCCCAGGCCCCTGTCTTCCAGGGCCCCAGGCTGGTGTTCCTGTTAGTCTAGTAGCTGTGCCTGGGGCAGAGAGGTGCCAGTCAGGGACCCAGGCAGGTGGGCTTCCTAGTGAGCAGAGCAGTCTCTGGTGAAGGCAGAGGGATGGGCCTCAGGCAGTCTCCTTTGCCCACGGAGGACATTCCAGCTGCTTCCCTGCCATTCTGCTGCTCCTGGGCCAGGCCTGTGGGCCGAGGTTCTGTGTGGTCCTGTCTTGTACCAGCTACGCCCGTAATGACTCTCATTTTCTGGGACTGGCCTCTCCCCAGGTTCTCTGGGCACTGTGAGTAAACTTAGGAAGCAGCTGCTCTTGAGTAGACGCTTCTTTCCTGTGGTCCCAAGCACCTCACCCCGATCCTCCCTTCTCCTGAAAAGGGTGGAAAAGGCAAGAACCACTCTCTGCTTTGATGGTTTCTTAGCGCTCCTTGTATGTTTGGCAGTTGCTATCCTTGTCTGAGGGCTGCTACTGAAAATAGAAACGGAAGATTGTGCACAAAATTTTGTAGAGTGGGCCCAACAGAAAATCAAGGTCTGTGTGGACAGCACTGTTTTCTCCTCACTGACCCAGATGGACTTGATGGGCGAGGTAATGGGCAGGAGGGAAAGAAAAGCAGCCTGTTCGCCTCCATATCCTCGATGTCTGTGGGAGTCCAGGCTCCCCTGGTGTGTATGTCTGTGCATGCATGGGCTTGTGTGTATGTGAGTGTATTTGTGCATGTCTGTGCATGTGTGCATCTGTGCATGTGTATGTATGTGCATGCGTGTGTATCTTTGCACATGCATTTGCATGCTTGTGCATGCCTGTGCATACGTGTGTGTGTGTGTGTGTGTGTGTGCGTGCGTGTGCGCGCATGCGTTTGCATGTGTGAGATAGACTGCCAGTGGTCTCTGGGTGGTGCTGTGGGTTCTGACAGTTGGTGACCCTCCCCTGTGCCCAGCTCAATGAAGTGGGCTGAAGGCCTGGTGCCATGAGAAGAACACGGAGGCTGCCCAGGGCACCCTGCCTTTCTGCCTTAAGCAGGGCAGTCAAATAGGATTTTAAAGAAGGTTCTGTGTTTGAGGTTTAACCTCCAACAAAGCCAAGTTATGCTTTAACTCCCCTCAGAATGGACTGTGGGGCTATTATTGATTTTTGTAGAGTCAGAGAGAAATGGGGGATTGAAATAAACTGAAACTTTGATTTGGGCTTTGTGCCACAAGGGCCCACTTCCTACCTGGTGAGTTGGGGAAACCCCTGTGCTGCCCTTCCCATCCCCCCCTATCCTGATTGCCTGTGGAGTTGGGCTGCACCCAATCAGCATGGCCCCAAGAATTCATGGACACCGGCCTAAAAGGATGTGCCTGTGGGGACTGGTCTGCTACCATCCTATGCACTAGGGTGCACATGCAGAGGGAAGGTGCACAAAGAGGCTGGTCACAGAGAGAATGTGACCAGTGCCACCTCAGATTTAAGCAGAGTGAGTGCCTTTAGTCCTGAGCGAGAGGTGAGTGAATGAGGGCCTGGTGGGTGCCAGGCTGACTGATGATGAAGGAGCTGGTGATTGTCGTGAGAGTGCTCCGTGCTCAGCTCTGCACAGTCCCTTTAAGAAAGCAAACGTCAGGCCTGGTCAGGTGGCTCAGTTGGTTGGAGAGTCGTCCCATATGCCAAAAGGTTTTGGGTTCAATTCCTGGTCAGGGCACATACTCAGGTTGCAGGTTTGATCCCTGGTTGGGTGCATAGGAGAGGCAACCGATCTGTTTCTCTCACATCGATCTTTCTCTCCCGTGCTCCTTCCCTTCCTCTCTCCCTAAAAATCAATAGAAACATATCCTCGGGTGAGGATTCAAAAAGAAAGCAAGCGTCTGGCTTGCTTTGTGCCTTGGGAAGAGCTTCATGGCTAGCAGTGCGGGAGCCGGACCTTGGGGACCAGGAGACTTTCACGAGTGTAGAAGGGAGTAGGCAAGAGAGAAGTTGCTTGCAGAAGGCAGGAATTTTCCAGATGCATTTGCAGGTTATGGTTGTGGTGGGGTTGCTGAGGTGGCTGATCTAGGAAGAGGCTGTAGAGGGGGCACACTGGTAAATCTGGGGACACCTGGGGACAGGACAGAGCTCTGGGCTGTTGGAACTTAGGATATAAGTGGGTGGGGGTGAAGGTGTGGCGGCTGTTCGAAGGTTAGAGATGCCTGCCAGGTTTGGTATCTGTGGTTGACTGGAACCCATCCAAGCAACGGACACCCGAGGGCCGTCAGCTGGATCCGATGCTGAGCTAGAGAGGAACTGGGGATGGGGAGGAAGGACGCCATCGGCCTGCTGCTCACCTGGCTGTCGCCCCTCTTGCTCCTGGCTTAGAGTGACCTCAGGAAGAGAGGTGAAGCAGTAACAGGCCAGTTTGGGGTGTCCACACTGTCCAGCTGCCCAGGGCACTGTGGCGCAGGCAGGTTCCCCACACTCTCAGGCCAGGGCCAGGGCCAGGGCCAGGGCCAGGGCCAGGGCCAGGGCCAGGGCCAGGGCCAGGGCCAGGGCCAGGGCCAGGGCCAGGGCCGGTACGCAGCAAGTTGGCCTTTACAAGAGTGAAAAAGGAATTGCTCTTTAAACCCACGCTTTTGTCCATCAGCCACACACATCTTTCCTTTCAGACGCACACAAAAGATGCACTCTGGGTTCCACAGGGGTACGTGCCAACGCCAAGAGCAGGCCGGAACAATGGAACAATTAGCAGATTCATCAGTTCTTCTGCTTATACTTCAATTCCAAGAGCAAAATGTTAGTTTGTTCAACTCTCCGCTCTGCGCCTTGATCACAGTGTGCGAGTGTTGGCTGAGCCGGCCTCCTGGTCAGAGGGTCAGGGCCCGCGGCTTTCCAACACGCTCGCATGAAATCCAAACATCCGTGGCCACTGGTGATCTTGAAATCAAGGCACAACTTATGAAGCGAACACTTAATTATCTTGTTTATTCGGGGTATAAATAGAGTTCGTGCATTAAAAAATTTTTCTTCCTGATAAGGACTTTAGCCAGATTGGGTCTTCAGTCTCTCTGCCTCTCTCTCTTTCTCCCTCCTGTATCTCTCCTTTTTCTTCCCTGTTTCTGCCTTTTTTCTTCCTCTCCTTCCATCCCCTCCCTCTCTCTCTTTAAAGGGGAGGACCTCCTGGAGGTTTGAGGCTGCCCCGGCAGAGGCAGGACCAGCCATGGGTCTGTCCCTCGGAGCACTCCCCATCCCCCTTGTGGCCGTGGCGGAGCTGGTTGGCCTGCCAGGGGGACCCCGCGTGCTCAGCCTACTCCTGCCAACCCAGGGAAGCACTGTGGAGCCCACATCTGCCTCTGGCAGCCCCCTCCTCACCCCACCCTCACCCAGCAACCTCTCCCCGATCTTGGAGTCCATCCTTGGAGTCCCAATTGTCATTTAGCCTTTCGCTGCTCTGGTCACACCTGCCTGTGCTCCAAGCAGCTGCTGGGCTATGCTTCCTGACCGTCCCTCTCCCTTGAGACTGCAAGACCCCTGAGAGTAGGCACAGTGCTCCTCTGTGTCCACTGAAGTGCTCGGTCTATGGAGGTAGCTGTCTGTCAATTTATCTGTCCGTCCGTCCATCCACCCATTATCTATATCTATGTACCTACCTACCTATCATATGTATGTATGTATCACTGCTGTATACATGTATCTATATGTATGTATGTATCTATCATCTCTATCTGTATGCATCTATCTACTATGTATGTATGTGCCTATCATCTCTATATGTATGTATCTGTCATGCATGTTTGCATAGATCACTGCTGTGTGTATGTATGTGTCTATCACACATGTATACATGTATCCACCATCACTGTGTGTATGTTTAGATGTATCTATCATGTATGCAGGTGTGTATCATGCATGTGTGCACGTATCACGTATGTATGCATACATATCACACACGTGCATGTATCATGTATACATGCATGTGTGTATGTAGCGTGCACACACACATGTACCTATTTATTATACATTTCCCCTCCCTCTAGTTCTTTCTTTCATTCTACTTGATGGGACAGGCACTGCTTTAGGCCTAATGATTACAGCAGAGATCAAAACAAAGAGACCTCTGCCCTTATGTCCCTGACATTCTGGTTGGAGAAGGCGGCCAGTCAACGAGCAAACAGATGAAGAAACAGGGGCCAAACCACACAGAGCATGAGACTGGGGTAAACACGGCAAGGAGACCAGGGCTGGCCGAGACAGGTCAGGGAAGACCCCTCTGAGGGGTGACCTGAGACCAAGTTCTGCAGAGCAGGGAGAGCCCTGCAAGGATGGGGCAGCCTGGGCAGGGGGCACCACTCATGTGAGGGCCCTGTGGCAGGGCCAGCTGGGTGGCTTCAAGATGCAGAAAGAAAATTCAGATAGAAAAACGAAAATTCAACTCCAACATGGATAAGGCTAAGTGTCTCCAAGTCTTGCTTCCTGGCAGTGTGGCCCTTTCCATGTTAGAAAGTCCTAGCCCTGACCTCTGGAAAGCCTTAAGTCAAATCCTCCTGCTGGGGAGCTGGGAGGCGGGGCTGTGCCATCCCCAGCAGGGTTGGAGGGCTGAAGGGGAGCGCACCGTGACGAGGCTCCTGCTGACATGCTAATATTTCATTTTAATCTTGAGTGCCAGGTTACTTTCCAAATGAAGTGTCTCAGGCGAGGCTCTAACTTACATGAAATAAAAGAGTTTAATGCTAATTAAATATCATCTGACTACTGAAGTCATATTTATGGATGGCCTGAAAGAACATCATCAAGGTGGATGGTCTGGGAACGCGTGCTCACTGGGAGTGCACCTTCTGTTATGCGGACTCCTTTGCAATTCAGACTTGCACACCACACATGGCAAAGCCCCGGGCCCGCGGGGGGCCTGGCCCCTTCAGCTGTCTCTGTCCAGTGGGTAGAAGAGTGCCTTTCAGGATTCAGGAGGCCTGGGGCAGAGCCCCAGGAAATGCCCATGAGGCTGGCCCAGCTGCATGGTGAGTAGTAAGGGCCTAGAATCTGACCGCAGCTCTAAACATGGCTCTGACTGTTTCCTGGCACCACTGATCGGGGAAGCGACAACCTGTGGAGTCTCCCATTTTATTAGTCTCGCCTCCCGTCTCGATCTCTCCTGCTCCTGCCTGTCCCACCACCGTTGCTGCTCTCCCCACCCTAACAGCAACGATGGCTCCTGGCGGTCAAAGACCCTCCATCTTCTACCACCTGCCTGGTCTCCAGCCGTCTGAGCTTCATGTCAGGTCTCTGTTCCTCCTCTCCTTCCTGTACCTCCAGGATTTATAGATTCTTCTCAGGGCGGCTGGGTGGGGAGGTGCTTCCTGACCCTCCACAAAGAGGGGCTTGCGTGGGGCAGAACTGGCTCTGGCCACCACATGTAGGCTGAGCGTGGTGGGCGAGGCCTGGAATCTGGGGTCCCGCTCCTCCTGCCTGCCCTCCAGCTTGCCTCTGGAGAAGCGTCTCCTGACTGTGTCTCCCCTTCCCTCTGACTGGCACAGACTAGGGCTGGGGTGACCGCCTGCAGAACAAATGCCCTGCGGGAGGCTCATGGGAACATGGGCCTGGTGTTGCTAGACCTTTGGATTTTTCAAAGGAAGTCAGAAATCTGGATTTTTTAATAGAACTCATCCAGTTTTTGCAAGTTGACAACTCTTACATAATTTTCTTAAATTGCCACGTGAGCCCAAGCGAACATGTGTGTTGGGGAATTTGGCAAGTAGGGCCTCGAGGTGCAGCCCCTGGTGCTCACCAGCTCTGGGTGACTCCAGGGAGAAGCCAATGGGTGGGGGGGGGGGCGGTGGAGCTGGACCCAAGCAGCTCACCTGGTTAGCTGAAGGGGAATCACATGGGCAGGGCTGAGCGGCCTCGGAAGGTGCTCTGCAGGAGTAGCCCCCAAGCCGTGTTTCTCCCAATCCGCTTGTCTGCGTCCACCTACAATGTCTAAACTTACTGTGTCATCAACTAAATTCAGCAAACTCACTGTGAAGAGCAACGAGGTCCTCTCCTTCCAAAGGGCCACGTGAGCCCGCTCCTCGGGCCTTGTCTGTCTGCTGCCGGAGCTGCTGTGCGCTGCCTGGCGGCCGCGCGGACGGCGGCCTCCTCGGTCTGTGATGGATTTAGTGGCGTCCCAGGGCCTCGCTGCTACTGACTTTTACCAGTGTCAGCACAAGGTGAAATTTTCACAAAGTCTAAGTGGGATTAAGATTGTTAAAAATACGTCCAAATGGTGGAACTATGTAGTTAGTTTAAGATGTTATTTCTGCCTGCTAAAGGTTTTGCTCTCTTAATTATAAATTTAACACTTTTCTGATGCTCAGAATGATAGCACAGGGCTCCGTGTTTTATTTTTGCAAACTGTGAATGTGTAACACGGAGGGTAAGACCTTGGCCGTGTCTAATGGAGCCTGGCCTGTCCAGGGCACACGTCGTTCTCACCGTCCAGGGCACGGTTTTGACTGGCTGTGGCTTTGACCCGGTAAAATCAACATCGTAAAGGAAGAGGGAAAATTCCCCTGCAGGTTACAAAGCGACGAGTGACGGCATTATTTTCTCCTGGTACCACGGGCAAGCAGGCTCCCCTACCAGAGTGCGTGCGTGTAATTGAATGTTATTTACCTGGACCCCTTCCGCAACGCTCCAGCTATTTTTTTAGGAGGAAGCTAATTCAGGAATCCCTTCCGTGGCTGTAATCAGAATAGAGCTGTTCTAGTTTTAGGTGGCGAGGAAAAACCAGTAATAGGCTGAGCTGCTATTACGGAAAGTTTATTATTATTGGTGCATAAGCTAGCTGGGGGCTTACGCACAGAGCAGTTGGGTAATTTAGCTCCTGGATCCAATTAAAAAAATCTATGCTCTGTCCACAGTGGGGGGATGGCCACAGCTGAGAAAGCGCTCTGTCGCGATGGCGACACACCTGTGGCATTCTCCCGGAGACGCGCACCTGGGGACGCAGACCGCCCTAAATCCTCTCATTACTGCCTTGGAGAAGACAGACACTTCAGGCAGTTCTCCATTTATCTGAGATTACCAGTTAAACTCGTTAAAAAGCGACTCTGGCTCGTGCACTCGATTGGCTGTTGGGGAGGTTTCATGTTCTCCAGCAGCAGCGTGGCTGTGGTTAGTGAGGTGCTGTACTTTTAGGGGGACCCTTTCTAACTGCGTTTATGGCTCTGGTTGAGGGTGTCTGCGCGGGGGCATCACGCATGTCCCCAGCGACGGTACCTGGTGTCGACCAAGGCGCGCCCAGGGAAACCTGAAATAAAACTCCAGGCGCTTTGCTCTTTGGAGCAGCGACGCGCCATAAACATTTTGGACTCGAGCCAACGTGTTTCTCTGAGCGTGACTGCAAATTCCGGAGGCACGTATAGGTGCTGGCGGAGCACTGCCTGAGAAAACCCGTATTTTATACATTGTCACTTTTATGCACAATCCAGGCAAAAAAACAAAAACTAAATTAGCCGGCTGACGGCATTCTCTTGAATGAGGATTATGAATTTTTTTTTTTTTTTTTTTACCAAAAACAAGCTTTAAATATGGCTTTTCATTTAATCATCACTGCATTCGTCATCAATATCGGTCCTTAACAGCAACCTGATTATGTAGCCAGTAGGTGAAACAGCTATTAAAAAGTGTAAAAAAATGATTAATCAGGTGTGAGGGGGGATAATGCTCTCCCATTATTTAATGATAAGTACATATTTTGGAAAGTGTTTGTTTTTAATAATCGACCGTAATATTAGTTTGCAAAAAAAAAATGTAATTGCTTCTTAATTCTGCACCCTGGCCTCTTGCGCCGGTGCCCAGGTAGCATATTTCTGTTCTTATTGTGTGCGGCGCGCCGTGTAAAAAATCACGCTCATTTCGAGGAGCTGTTATGGTATTGATTCTGGTAAAGGCTTCCATTAACTGACCAATCTAAATCTCATAAGTGATGTCAGGATGGTTATGCATTTGCTTGCTTCCAGCGCGCGGCCGTTCCGTTAGAATGCAGGCAGTGTCTGAATATGGCTGTTAAATTATTTCTAAAGACCGAACCAGAGCAGCTTAACAGTTCCGCAGTTCGAGACTGACACAGAAACGACAATCTGCCACCTCTTTGTTTTTTAAATATTAACGTTGTATTGGGATAGTATTTTTGGAGGAAAAACCTGTGGCACGAGAGGATAAGTGACATAAACAAAGGCAGCTGGGCCTCGTGAAATGATGGAACAATAAGGCCCTTGCAGCGCTCTCATCACTCCAGTATGTTAATTAGCATTCTGTTGTGGCCGCAGCACTGAAAACATGTAATCTGTATTGGTGTACAGTACAGCTGTGAACACACATTCTTTTTTGTGAGTCCCTGGAGTTAGCCTCGCCATTGGCATATGCGTTTGGGCCAAAAGTCAAGCCATCACCACTAAAATAGCACGCCACAGCAGCAAAATGTCATTTGTCTTTGCTCATTTCTCTCTCCCCCCATGCCACATGCTATCCAGTGATGTAATCCCGTCCCCGTGCATCTGTCTCTCCGCTCTGCTTTTGCAGGAGGGTGTCTGGGGGGCTGGGGCACCGGCAAGCAGGAGCATGGAAAAGGCAAGTGGCCCCCAAAGGGTCACATTAAAAAATCAACTCTTTCCCTTTGTATTATTTGCCTAAAAATAGTTTTTTTAAAAAAGTATAGATTCCTAAGTGTCATGGACCAAGAATCTGCTGCTTGTTCCTTTGGGAAGAGGGAGAGGCAGCTGATTCATAAGGAAAACCCTCAGTAAACTTGACCCTTATTTGTCGTCTGTGTTCATGCATGTGGTACCCACCTGGGTGGGGGGTTCCATCTCAAAGTTGAACAAACTGAGGCTGCGGCATGGTCCAAAGAGGGACCAAGGGCAGGGCCCTGCGGGCCTCTGTCTGCAGCAGACGCCTGTGGCCAGGGAGACTGAGAAAGAAGGGTCGTTTTCGGGGAAGGGGCTGGCGCCTGAGAGCAGAGGCAGCTCTGGCCGGGGGCAGTGTCTGGGGCCTCTGGAGGCAGGACTCAGAAAGGCCCCCCCACTCCTGTGAGGACCCTGCCCATGAGTGGCTGGTGGGGAGCTGCCCTGGCACTGCCCAGACTGGCCTGGGTTCTCTCTGATGTCAGCTTTGCAGACAGGTGGAGAGGTGGTCTCAGCATTGTTGTCATAGGAGCTGCCTAAGTGGCCACAACCTGCTTGGATTTTTACCTGATGGAGTTTGGCTTGAAAAATGAGAATGGTCCCACTCTGATTGTCCCTGTTCTCAAGTCATTCAGCCTTCTGCGCGCGCGCGTGTGTGTGGCCTTCCCAGCACAGGACACACACACTCGCGCTCACGCTTGGACTCTTGTCCATGCAGTACATATCCCTTTGCAAAATAATTGTTGAATCAAAAATGACATTTTCTAGCACTTTAAATGTACTATAAATTCAGACAGGGGCAGTTGTTAAACTTTTCTTACATTTTGTCCATTCCCCTGCCATCTGATCTGACTATACCAGAAAGAATTTAAAAAGAAAAATCCACCTGGCTCTAAAGTAACTTTCAGACTGTGGGCAGAGCTTGTCTTTTCTGAACAACAGGGATGAACGTTCAGCTCCAGATTTTCCTTTTACTCTGCCTCAGACCTGAGGGGAAATGAGACCCACCCTACACAGCAGGTGTAGCATCTGGGCCGGTGCCCATCCAATTCGGTTCTGCTTTTGGGCTGTAGAGGAATCAAACTGTCTGGTGTTTGGTGCCCTGAGCGAGTGTCTACCTGAGAGTGTCCACCTCAACGAGATTGAGGGTTAACAGCAGTTGCTTTTTTTTTGAATTCCAGCAGAACAGAAGTCTCTCCCACCTGCCTGGCCCCACCCTGAGCCCCATGCCCAGCCCCAGGGCCTTTGGGGAGGCCTGGTTGGTGCTTTTTGCCACACTGGCCTGGGTGAGACAAGGCACCATAGACACTAAGCTTTTAGGTCCCTTGTTTCTCTTTTCCTAGAAATTCACCCCCCTCCCCCCACTCCCTTGGTTAATGGCTCTTTAAATATTGAAATGCCTGGAAAAACAAAACAAAATAAAATAAAACGTAGGCTGTCAAAGAGATAAGAGTAACAGCAACACACAATGTTGGTATCTTTTAGAATTTGTCTTCCTAGTGGTAAAAGTATATAATTAATAGGAGAATTTTCCTCCAGATGTGGCTATACCATAATAGAGCCTTATAAATGCTGCAGAAAGAAAAATCGCTTGGAAGGAAGGCGCCCTCAATGAGCGCACACCTGGGCCTGACAAAGATTGCATTTAGGGACTGCTGTGCTATCACAGGCAGAGAAAGACCAAGTCTCGGAGCAGCTGGAGAGAAAGCCCGGCAAATCTGCATGCAAATAGCAGCACATTGTTAACTTAATCAGATGCCTAGGAGAAGATGTGCCAGAGCCCGGCGCTGGCACCGGGGAGAGGAGAGGCCGGCTTCAGGGCCGTGGAGCTGGAGGTGGGCAGGAGCAGGGCGCAGCCAGGCCGCCACCCGTGGTCACTGGTGCTTGATTTGCTCTTTGAAAAGACAGACAGGAGGGCGTACGCTTCCAGGGGAAGCAGCTTTATTTTTCCTGTGGTGCTGAAGGCAGGGGCATCATTTCACCTGACTCCATAACTCCAATTAAATAATATTTCTGCTTAAATATCTGGGTGTGTAAAGACGAGAAATACTGCCCCAGAGTGTACAAAGAAAAATATTTTTTTCATAAAAAAAAGAGTAGCTCCCTATAGATTTAAGTGCAAGGTATAAATTGTACCTTAAGAAGTGGAAGACACCTGTTATTTATATTTTGCATGAATATTAATGGAAATATGTATTTTCGATCTCCTCCATCTTTTCGTTGAGCACCATAAAAAATAAAGAGTAATACCATTTAATCACCCAGGCTTAATAGTGCCGTAGTTGTTTAGTGCCATCGCACTAATTGCTGTGTACTAATGTGTTTTTCTGTGATATCCAGTAGTGCTGAGAGAACAGAGATGCATAACCAATTAAATGTAGTGTTTTTATGTTAAAAATATATCTGGGGAGGCTAGAAAGGGAACAGGAGCCGCCCTTACGAAAGGCGCGTTGGCAGCGTCTCTCTGCCCGACAGAAGGTGCCGCATGGCCTCTTTTGCGCAAAGACAAAGGGGGTAATTTTTTTGGCAAGAAAACAAACCCGAGGAAAACACAACAAACTGAGTGTTTCCTATTCCCCCCTCCTACAACTCCATGGGCTATTTCTGTGCTCTCTCCAGCAAGGGGGCGTTGGATTTGGGAGGGAGCACCCAGGCCCTGGGCTCCTGGAGGCACCTGGTCAGTGGTTCCAGGAGGGAGCTCAGCTCGGAGAGGGGGTGGGGTGGACAGAACCGCATTTGTCATAATGACCCCGGAGCGGGGAGGAGCAAAGGGGCACCAGCAGCCCAGGCCCGGGCTGTGGGATGGAGAAATCACTGGGTGGACTAGGGCCGCCCCAGCAACCTGCCACTTACGTTCTTCGGGGAGGCACCCGAGTGGCTGTGTCCATGCCCAGCGCAGCCCCTGCCAGCCACCCCCGCAGCCACACTTCACCTTGTAGAGGGGCGATAATGAGGCCGGTGAGAGGTGCCGTCACTGTGCCCAGACAGCTGCAGGCGCACGGTCATCAGCGCGGCAGGGAGCTGGGCTCCACTTCCTGTGTGCCCACAGCACCCTGAATGCGCTTGCACCCAGCCTGGGCCTGTGCCCTCCTTGTAGCTCTGCGGGGACCTCACCCCCACGTGGTGCTGGATGGTTCCAGCCTGGACCGGGGTGGGGGCGGGGTGTCCTCACCCCGGGCCTGTGCTGTGTGTGGGTGTGCGTAGCTGGGTGTCCACCTAGGCGTGCTGGCCTGAGTGTGCCCGGCGCATGCGTGAGGGGCCAGGCTCAGTACCTTGGTGAACCCGGCGACCCCTCCAGCCTCAGGAAGTGACGCGAGGCCTGGGTGGTTCTCGTTTGGCTCCACTTACTGAACTAATGTTGGAGTCTTTGGTGTCCAGAAGGCTTCCAGCCACCCTCCTCCGCCCGTGGAGGACCACAGGAAAGACCCCTGGAGTCTGACTTCAGCTCTGTCTCTAACCTTGATGTGCCCTTGAAGGAGGGCTCGCCCCGTCTTCGTGATGTCTGTCAGTGCTCGCCCTGCCTCCCCTCTGGGATGCGCGGGCTGTGGATGGAGGCTTCCTAAAAAGAAGGAACTAGTGCTCACCAGCCGCCTGGACGCCCTCCTGACGGACGGGGCCTCTGACGCTGACTCACCCGCGTGGCGCCCTGGGCACTGCCTGGGGAGTTTGTCTCCTCTGAGGGGGCGAGGACTCCAGGCCACTCCTGGAGCTTCCCCTTAGGTCCAGTTCTGTCCCCTCCCCCAGGTCTGTACCCTGTTCCTCTTTCCACCCCCTACATTGTCCAGCCTTGGTCCTTCTGCTCTCAATGAGCAGCAAACAAACTGCTGGGGAGGAGGGACAGTAAAAGGAGCCCACATTGACCACTTTCTTATGTGGAAGGAAGGAAGGGACCCTGGTGCAGTGAAAGGGCCTGAGGGGCCGTCTCCCTGGACCTCGAGGTGGCCACATTCCTGTTTGGAAGGTGTTTGCTCCAGCTTCCCTGCCCTCCGCGGTCGGTCGGCTGTGTGGGAAACGCTGTGCCGGTGCCAGAGGGATGCAGGTCCGGCCCTGGTCCCATGGATCCCAGTGACCTTCCCTGGTCCCTGGGTTTCTGAGTCCTGAGGGGCAGGAGTGTGGGGGTGAGGGACGTTGACTCACAGGAGAACGTGTTGGAAGGAGTGTGTGCACCTCCTGTAAACGTGATTTGAGGTAGTAACGCTGCTGCTTTTATTTTTACTTCTCAATGTGAGCCATTGAAACCGCGTGTTCTCCTGACTGGAACGTACGCAGCACAGTTGTGGGAAGATGTGAATTCAACGCCCCCTCCTTTGTCTAGCTGGTCATGGGTCTCCTAGTAAGTGTCCCCTGCTTGGGGAGCCCCAGGCCAGGGCTGGGGGGAAAACAGGCCTGAGCTTGTGCTGGTGGCCTTATTGCCGTCACCTGGGTCTTGAGTCTGTGGAGACAGTGATGGCCCCCGAGTCTGCAGAAGGGAGGCCTGGCTCATGTCTTGTGCATGGAGGCCTCCCCACAGGCATACTAAATTCACTTCATCGTTAAGGGAATCGATTCTTGCTCCAATGAAAGAAAGGAGGGTGGGGCAGGGTCGTCAATGGCAGTTGGTCTAAGATCTGGGAAGGGTAGAGGGGCTTTGGGGTGAGGATCAGAAAAGGGGGCTGGCTAGGGGAAGGGCTTGCAGCTGGAACAGCAGGCGGGAAGCCCAGGCTTGGGCAGGGTGACAGGAAGGAGGGATGCTCCAGGTGGCAGTGGTCCTGACTGTGACTTCAGCAGGTTAGGGGCAGGGGCAGGGGCAGGGAGGGGGCAGGGAAGGGGCAGTACATGGTACTGATCCCACTCCATGGGCCCTGTGTGGCCTGAACTGACAGTGACCGCTGGTCACAGCACTTTGTGCCCAGCTCGGTGTTAAGTGCCCGACTTGCCAGCCTGGTTTCATCTTCACAGCCCCTGGGGAAGGACTCGAAAGGTTGTCATGTGTGGGGGGAGCTCAGACCAGAGGGAAAGGGGACAGTGTCCAGGCAATGGAAGCCTGGCAGGGTTTGGGCCTGGGGGCTGGTTTGTGATGTGACTGTAAGCAGTCAGCTGTGTAGACGACAGGGAAGTGTGAGAGAGGGGAGCCGGTCGGTCTGTAGGGGACCCAGAGAGGGATAGAAAGGTTCAAGGTCTAGGGGGAGAGCGAGCTGACCGGCCGCTCATCCCATCTCCTGGCCCGCTGCCCCCGTGCGGAGTGGACCCCGGGGAGGTTACTCCTGGGGAAAGCAGTGAACATCTCCTCCTTCAGTTCTTGTGTCGGAAGAGAGCAAGCGGGAGAGGAGAAGGCTTTTCATCTCCCGGTTTAACCCTGATCCAAATGGCCACGGGAGCCATCCTCAAGAAGCCGAACTTTCTTTGTTCGGTTGGGCTGACGTGGCGCCTCCCTTCGCCGCGGGTGCCTGCCCGCCCTCCGCCAGGAGCCAGCCGTGTGCTCTTCCGTTCCCAAGTCAGGGCTGAAGGCACAGTTTTTAAAAGCGAGCTGTCCGATCTGAATGCTGCAGTGACTCGTCAGCCTTGTGGATGGGACGCCGGATAGTTCCGCGCATCGTGTGTGCAAAACGTTTATGGTTTGGCAGAGTTTTGGCAACTGCGGTGGTGCAGGGCTAGCCATCCATCTCCTCCGAGACATCTGGGTGGAAAAGCTACCAAACAATAATAGATCAATGCATTTAAATTAGAACTTTCAAAAATTCAATAATTGTATTTACAAATTAATAAAGCACGCACAGAAAGGCCCCACTTCTTTGTGTAGGATGCAGTTAATTTCCCTGATTGAGCATAGGCTGTGGGCAGGGAATTCCTTTCTTCTGCATCCCTGTGTGTGAGCTGGAGTATCTGCAGCTTCTGGTCCCACGAGCCCCTCACTAACGTGTGGCTGGCCTGGTGAGTGGAGGAAGGGTGGCCTGGTTTGGGTGGGGATCGAGGGAGGGACCCACACCAGCCCCCGCAGTGGCTACGATCGGAGAGCACGTGGGTGCTCCCTGTGTTAGGGGACTCTGTCTAGGAAGCCGTCATTTCTCAGACGTAAAGCAGACATGAATCTGGGAGCTGCTCTTCCTCAGGGAAATCCCCATGGAAATCCTCAAAATTAGCCCACTTCCTCTGTGCATCTGCAGTGAGCTGTAGGTGTTTCCCCTCTAAAAACACTGGATGTGCCTCTGGTTTCCAGGACGGCCCCTGCCCACCCAGCAAGGCAGACCTGCCCCTTGCTCTGGCCTGGGCAGCAAAACACTGAGGGGCCTGGAGGTCACCGCCCCTCACTCAGCCTCCTTTGGTTCCCCTCCCTTCTTTCCCAAGGGCGGGTTGAGCATCCCTGGCAGGCCATATCCTGTGCATGTGATAGGGGTGTGGCGCTGGATGGGGACGGGCTGGAGACGGCTGGTGGATGCCTGTCCTGGTCCTTTTGCTGAGTGATCAGGGTCTAGCCCTGTGCTGGGTGTGTGGTCCTGACTCTGGGCAGCCAAGGTGCAGGGATATCAGGCGGGGATCTGAGTGGAGTGTGAAGGTTGAAGGGTCAGGAGAGGAGGAGTGTCTGTGCTGGAACCCAGATGACATCTAGAGTAGGCATGGTCCCAGCTGGGGGTCAGAGAGGGAGGGCAGGGCCTTGAAGGGGTGGGGACAGGAGGGGGGGACAGGAGGAAGGAAGGCAGGGTGATGGAGCTGGGTGATTGCACAGAGGCTGAGGGGAGCAAAGACCTGGTGGGGTCGTAGTGTTGTGGTGACTAAAAGGCGCACAGGCATCCCGCTGGGTGTCTCCTGCCCTGAGAAGCCAAGCCAGCTCCCAGAGGGGACAGTCTGCTGCTGGGTGCCCTGATGGGTGCTCTCCAATGAGCTGCTGACCTGGCCATGGCCCTGGTGACATGCTGGATTCCTGGGCTCTCCCTTCTTGGCTGTATCCTGCTGTCCCATCACCCCTGTCCCCCAAGCTGCACCAGCTGTCTGCAGCCCCTAATGCACCGGTGGGTGGCTCCTTACTGCCTGGCAGGTGGAGTGCCACCATCTCTCTGTGGCATGCTTAGCCTCTGCAGACCCCTTCCTGACAAGCTGCTTTCTCCTGGGGGTGAGCACCCCACACACACAGTCCCCCCCACACCTGGGCCAATTCTCTCTCTTCCTCCTACCAGCATTCTGCCCCTCTTGCTCCAACTTTCTGACTCAGTCGTTCAGGCCCAGGTGCACCCCTCCTCCATCATGAACTTCCCCTGTGGTCTGAACTCCCTGCCCCTGCCTGGGGCACTTGTTGCTTTGTATGCCCAGCGGGGTGCAGCCACGGGCCTGGGAGCGTGTGTGCTTAGCAGGACCTTGGAGTGATGCTGAATGAATGGCAATCCAGGCCACTGAACTGGCACGTGGTTTTCAGAATTCCTGTGGAATGGTTCCTCATCCCACTCCAACTCAGACTGGAAAATGTGGCCCAGGGCACCCTGTGGTCAGTTGGCATTGCCATCTGGTCCCATCCGACCTTCCCAGCTTCATCTCACAGGACATTCCTTTCCACCTGTCCTTTCCCTCCTCACTGTCACCTCTTTGTCACTTAGCACCTTAGTATTCCTGGCACACCACGTCTTGTTCTGTGTGCCTTTGCATGTGCTATCTCCTCATCTTGGAAAAGCAGCAACTTATCCTCCCCTCTCCCAAGAAAACTCCTATTCACCCTCCAAGACCCAGCTGAAAAGTCACCTCACTACGGAAACCGTTTCTTCAGTCCTGGGTGGAGTCCATCCCTCCCTCAGATGAGCTTTTGGACCTGTGACCCATGACCTTGCTGTAGTCTGCAGAGACTTCTCCCCTCCTGCCTCTTTTCTCTCCTGACACACAGCAGGCCTTGACCCACGTATGCCAACGCTGTGTCTGTTGACTCATAGAGCAGTGCTGGGCGTGTGCCGGGGGACAGGTATTAGGCATGTGATTCTAGGCAATCAGGATGGTTTCTGCCGGTGGCACTTCACTGAACTTCTGTCCCAGGGGAACTGGGACTAGGCTTGCCTGAGGCTCGGGGGTGTGCACAGCAGGGGGCTGTTTTGGGGTGGGGCTGTCTAAAGTCACACTCTAGCCGCAATATGTAAGGTCACGTGTTGGCATTTGAGCGTTAAGACTCTGATACGAAGATGCTGGAGGTGGTTGTGTTTGAGCAGGTCGGGCTGTGGGGCGTGTGACTGAGGCACAGAGAAGGGTGGTCGGTCCCTGCAGGCTCCGTGCTTGTGTGCTACCCTCCTGTGGCCCACGCCCTGCCCACTTGTGGTCAGACCCGCCTGGGAGTCACTGGGACGAGGGAGGAGGCCGGTGCCCAGCTCTGAGGTGCTGAGGCCACAGAGCCCGCTAACTGGGCAGGGGCCGCAGTTGGCCAGCACCTGGCCCCAGCCACGCTCTGCCCGTGGAGGCTGAGGTCCCCTCCCCTGGTGGCTGGAGCTGGGCCCTGAGGACCGGGTCCACGAGGCTGGTGTAGGAAGGTGGCCTCCTGAGGCTGGCGGCACAGAGGACTCGCTGCTCCTTCCCACACTATTTCCTGTCCCCTCGCAAGGCTTGGCCCACATCTGCTGCCGAGAGCAGACCAATCCCAGTGTGGAAGCCTTGGAGGCCGTTTGTCACCCACACTGACATAAGCCATGACTCCAAGCTGGTGACACTCTCCAGATAAGGTCAGATGCTCACAGAAAGGGACATTTTCCGCTTCTGTTGCTTAATCCCTGTTCGAAAAGAGCTGTGGACACTAATGGCTGGTGGGTGTGCCGTCCCTGTCACTGGGGGCCTGGCTGGAGGTTACGGCCTCTCCACCTTACACTCTCAGGGCAGGGCAGGGCAGGGCAGGGGGCCAGAGGCCGCACTGCCAGCCTGGAGAAGGGGCTGTGGGGCCAGGCGCTGGCCCGATCCCTAGGAGTCCTGCCCTGGGAAGGCGTGCCTGGCGAGGTGAGTGTGTGGGGGAAGCAGGTGTGGCTCCTTTCTGACGCTGAGGGGTGTACCCCACACCCACCCACAGAATGCACCAGGCTCTTCCCACCAGAGCCAAGTGTGGCGACTGCACGTGGGCCCTCTGTTCCCTTCCTGTCTGTGGGACCACCCAGCATGCTCCCTGGTGCCTGCGGCTCTTCCAGTGAAAGGGGATTTGCAGAAGGTCAGCTGCCTGGTTGGCGAGACTCCCGTGCAGGGAACCTTTAGGGAAGGTCTTCCTCGGAGGGCAATCATGAGCCGTTAGGAATCCGGGCATTGTGGGTGCAGGCTTGCCCCTCCTCTGCTCTGGGCACAAGATCATGGAAAAGGAGATTTCTTTCTGCCCAAGTTGTATGTTTCCCATGGGTGATGTTTTATCTCTCTGGCAGTCCCCAGCTCAGAAATCTCTTACCTGTCCAGGACAGATGGCCATGGTTTGTCCCCGGGACTATGTTATGGTGAAATTGATCTTAGACTGGCTCTCTGCTGTTCTTGCTAGTGAGTGTCCCAGACCAGGCTTTGTGGGCCCAGCACTGGAGCCCCTGGAGGTACTGGCTGCGTGAGCATCCTTCGCTTTGGCTGAGTAAGTGATGGATCCGGTGGGTTCTCTTGGAAACGCCTCCCACTCTGCTCAGCCCACGAGGTCCTGCTGGCACTCACACACAGCAACGGCTTCCAGAAGGGCCACTTGGCTGCCGTGTCCATTGTTGTGACATTTTCCAAGTTGAGCTGCAAAGGCCTCTAGAAGAAGACGTTCCCCGCAGAGTCAGCGAGGAAACAAGGCCGGGGAGGCCCTTGGCGCGTGCGGCTCTGCTGCTTCCCTGTGATTTTTCCAGGGTCTGTGGGGGCCCAGCTCCCTCCTCCCCTGAGACACCTCCCCTGACATCCATCTGGGACCTCGGGGATGGTCTGGGAGACCTGCCTCACTGCACAGCTGGCCTGGGGGGAGGTCCCAGAACAGGGCTGAGCGGTGTGAATAGACAGAAGAGAAAACCCACTCGTTAGCTTTTTCCTTTACTTTAATCTTTACTTTAATCTGTCCTGAGCACATGCTGGAACTTATAAAATGAAAAATGCTGGGGACTTCTCTCCCTTTTAACAAGCTCTCACACTGTGGCCGGTTTGGTGAGAAGAAAGGCAGTCGGATCAGTGAGAGCAGCAGCATTCACTGAGATGCAAGGGGCAGGCCTGCGAGGTCGGAGGTTTCCTGTGAGAAAGCAGAACCTTGGAGTTTAACTGCAAATGCAAAGGCCTGTGGGGTGAGGACCTGGATGTGTCTGGGGCTGCCAGCTCCCCCAGCTCCAGCCGGGCCTGTTGCCCCCTCACTGTCCCCGCCAGCCAGGCGCATTCTGTGGCAGAGCTGGCGACCAGCCTTCCTGGCCACTAAAGACACCCAGGCCAGAGACCTCCACAGCCGGACGGGGGAAGCAGGCAGATAGGGGCATTTTCTGGAGGATTCAAACCACAGTATAGGAAACAGAAGCCCTCTCTCCTCCCCATGCCCCAGGCCAACACTCACACCCTTAGCGCAGTGAGGGCTCTGGGCATCCATCCCCACGTCAGAATAAATAAAAATCCTACTTGTGAGCTTTATAAGTCTTCTCAACACAGCACTTCATAAACCTTAGCCCTGTATGCCCTTGAGCAGCGAGAGAGCACTGATATTTACTCACCAGGGAGCAAATCTTGCCTCCAGCAGCACAGCTGGGCCTGGGCCCCTCCAGCCTCAGCTGGAAGCAAGTTCCTAGACTTTGCTACTGCACCTGCCTGGACAGGAGGCTCTAAGTGGTCAGAGTCCCTGCTCTGACAGCCCTGTCCCTGCCATTCTGCCCCCAAGGATTTCCTAAACCCTTGGCCATGGAGTGTCCCCCACCTCTGCTCCCTGGGCACAGAGGAGCCCCCCACATATCTTCCAGGACATGGAGGTGATTGTGTTCGGGGTGTGGCTTGTCTCGGTGTTTAATTGTAAAGAATGATGGAGCTCAGGACAGACCTGAGAAAGATCGAGAGAGAGAGAAAGGTAAAGGAACTCAGAGGAAGAAGAGACGTATCTAATCGACTTAGAAATGACTCTTCTGCCAAACTTTCCCGTGTTCTGATCAGCTCCGCCACCCTTTCGAGAGCCACCTTGGAGGGTAATTGTCACCTCACACCTTGTAATTGTGCCTGGGACAAATCAGTACTAATTTAGCTGACTTGGCATATTGTCTACACCCCATGTTCTCTTTCTAGCCTCTACTTGATTAAAGATTTCCCCAAATCGTGGGTCCCAGGAGAGCCTAGCGGTGTGTAGGTCCCAGCATGAGTCCCCAGCTCAGGCTCCTTGACTGGGGGGTGGGAAGGGGCGTCTCCACTTCCACAGTCGCAGCAGGTTCAGCCCTGCACGCCGGTGCTCTCTGAAATCCCAGCCCACCCTTGGGGATCCCAGGCCTCAATGGGTGTCATCCAGAATTCTCAGGGAAACCAGAAGGAAACCACAAATCCACGGGGGCTGGGAGGTAGGGGCAGAAAGATTTTGTGGTTAAATCTAAAATATAAAGGAGGGGTAGAAGCAGCCACCACAGGGATTTCATTAAGGAGACCACAAAATTGAGCCTTAACAAGGTCACACCCGTTTGGACACAGTGGGAGGCCCCACGTTGAGGGGAGCAGGAAAGGGCTGGGAGGCCTAGGATATAAATCCCGGCCCTCATCCTGCCAGGGCTTCCAGAGCACAGTCCTGTGGTCCCCGGCCGCCCCTCCCCACTCGCACCTCCTCGCCTGGAGCCAAGGCTCTGAGCCTCCCTGTGTAAGTCCTCAGGCTTCCAGGGTGTCTCTGTTCTTACCAGGACCCGGGATAACTGCTTGTAGGAGAGCTAAAATTAAACTCCCAGACAAAGCCTTGTGAGTGCTGTTTCATTTCTAGAGATGAAAATTGCACAGAGTAACTTCTTTATTGGACTACGTCACATTACATTACAGTAGAAGGAAAGAGAGAACTGTGTACAAATAGTAATTAACTCTATTTCTCTGTCCCAAAAATTAGTGCGTTAGATCAAAATATAACAGGGTGCGTGCCCACTTAATTTTTAAAGTGCTTGGTAGCTTCAGATACAACCTCTGCGTCAGCTGAGCGAGCCAAGTGAATGCTCAGTGCCCTGTGGCACTGCCGAGACCCCTCTCATAGTGGCTGTGTGGCACAATGTGACAGCACTAACTCATGGAGCTAGTCAACAAATATACGTGACAGCCACTATGGGAAGCTGTCCCTGGGGAGTCTGTGGATGAGGGAGTCATGTCCAGTGTAGGTGCAGTTCTGAGGGTCATACAGTTCACCATTCACTCATTCATTCAACAGCCATACACCGAACTTCACCACTAGGCCCAGGTCGCACTCACTCAGGTGGCTGTTTATTAGAGAGGAAGCCATGGGAATGTGCAGTTGGTACCTGAGGAGCACAAGCAAAGGCGCCAAGGAACAGGGTCTAATTCATTCGTTCACCTATCCATCCATTCATGTACCCACTTGGCAATGCACTCAGACCCAAAGCTTTTATTGGAGACCTGCCATGCACTGCAGATGTGTTGATGAGCAGAAATAGACTTCATCCCGCCTTACCAGGGCTTACAGTCTAGAGGGAGGGGCAAATATTCACCAAAAATAACACTAACAAAGGCAAAGTCACAACTCTGATAAGTGCTTTAAGGGGGAGCTCTCGGACCTCTTGTGCAAAGACCTGGATCTAGTCAAGGGCAAGCCCAGCAGTCTTGGGCAGGGGTTAAATAGGCACAGCGCAGGGAGGAGTATTCCAGGCAGATGAAGCAGCATGTGCAAAGGGCCTGTGGCAGAGGGAACTTGGGGAATCTGAAGACTGAAAGGTGGGCAATGGGACTGGGAGCAGAGAGTGAGGGGAAGTTGGGAGCTGGGCTAGAAAGAGAGGTGGAGGCAAGACCATGTAGGCCTATGGACATGTTGAGGATTTTAGTTTGTACCTGGAAAGCAACGGGTGGCTGTTATTTCATGTGCAGAGTTGTTTAAGGGGTTGCATGGGTAGGCTGGAAGCAGGGAAGCCAGTGGAAACCTGGGTGTGTGGTGGTGGTCTGGATGGGGCAATGCTGGGGGACAGGGAGAGGAAGCTGATGGGAACCACATGTTGGGAGGGAAGTCTGGTTCAGAGGCAGAGGCTGAGGAGGAATCGACCGGGAGAGGCAGCCGGGGATGGGGGCGGGATGGAGGGGCAGGGCGGGAGGGGTATGCAGATGGGAAGCAGCAGGCTCCACCAGGTGACGGGCCTGGAGGCCGGTGCCTATGGCGGGGTCTTCAGGCACCAGACATCCCTGGATAGCCATCCAATTGTTGGGCCACCATCTTTCCTTAGAGGGCTTTAATTTCCTCCTTTGTGTATGAGAGGATTACTTATATTTTCTGAGGTTCGTCTAACAGGTGTTCCCACCAATTGCTCACTCATCTATTATGGACCCTTATAAATTGGCTAATGGTGTGTGCAAATAGGTAGTTAGGTGTCTACCTACCAATAGGTGTGTGGGGTGTGTAATTAGCAGGTTTGCATTTGCAAACGCTCATTTCCTTAACCGTCTCCCCACTCCACCTTCTCTGTTACCTCCCTGTCCCCCAGCACGCACCCCTGGGTGTCTGACCCGCCCAGGCATATCTCTTCCGCCGGCTCCACGCACCTGAGGGAGTGCCTTCTGCAGGGTCCTCCCCGTGCCCCATCGCCACCACACCCGCCCCACCAGGAGAGGGCAACAGGAACATGTCCTTCTTCCATGTTGGGGGGGGTCGCGGACACAGGCTGGAAAGCGCGTGCGGGCTGCTCCCCTCCCGGGCAGCCTGCCCCCAAGCACAGTGCGGACAGGCCCTGCAACTCCAAGGAGAGGGCTGGCTTTGGAGGCGCACGCCTGGCTCTCAGCACACGAGCTCTGCTGCCCTGGAAATAGGGGAGCACAGGCAGGCGCCGTGGGGGGAGCGTGGCACGGTCAGCACGCTCCCATCGGCGCGCTGCGTGCCACTGAACCCAATGAGTCCCAGTCTCCGCCCGCTGCTGGGTGCAGAGGCAGACCTTAGGTGAACCTTCCCTGGGGCCAATTTTCATGCCCCCTGTGGTCTGGTACCAATAAAAATGATTTTTTCAAAGGAATGAACATGGGATAGTTACTTTATGACCTTCCTATCATACAGTCTAAAAACTCAGCAAGTGTCACCTTGGAAACTAGGAGGGTAGGTTAAGCAGCTAACACAGAATAGCAGCACTGCGTCACTTTGCAATCTCCCCAGATGCACGTTTGGTTTGGGATGGGTGGGTCGTGTCTCCTGTGGACACCCCGGCCCATGGGGGCTGTGGAAGGTTGACCCCGAGCACAGTGCCTGGCCAGGAGGTCCTCCTGGAGGAAGACGGCCCAGGTTACCCAGGACGCGTTGGTCTCCCTCCTAGGACCCTCTGCTCCCCTCGGCGACGCTGGTGGTCGGATCCCAGCCCCAAGCTCTTTCTGACATGGACCTCTGTCTCGGCGGCGATGAAATGCCTCCCAGCAGGGGTGTGCCTGCGACTGGCCATTGATATGGCCACAGCGTGCCCATAGCTCTATGTCTGGTGATCACTTCTCTAGTTTCTGTAGCCATCGCCTCAGTGAAGGTCTAGAACTGTCCCATCAGCACAAGGATGTCACTCCCACTGCCCCTTTACACATAGCCAGACCCTGCGCCTGAGAAATGCCAGTCTGTGCTCGTCTTCAGGATTTTGTCAGTTTGACAGTGTTGCAGAAATGGAATCACTGGACTCATGACCTTTTGACATTGGCTTTTGTTTCTCAGCTAACGGCCCTGAGGTCCAGCCAGGTGTCTGTGTGCATCGAGGCCCATTCGTTTTTATCACTGGGTAGCACTGGACGGTCTGGATGGACCAGTTTAACATTACCTATCGTGGGACATCCTTTGCGTTTGCAGCTTTTGGCTGGTACACACACACCTGCTATGCACGAGGTTTCTGTGTGGAAATAGGGTTTTGTTCCTCTGAGATAAATGCTCTGAAGCGCGATCGCTGGGTCATGTGGTGTGTGTTTTATCCTGTGAGAAACCACCAGACTGTCTTCCAAAGTGGCTGCACCATTTGGCACTGGGACCTGGTGTAGAAGAGAGTCAGTCTCTGCAGCCTGGCCAGCACTTGGTCTTGTCACTATTTTTGTTGTAGCTCTGTGGTAGGTGAGGCATCATTTGTCCTCGTGGTTCAGTCTGTACTCTCTGGGGGCTGGTGATGGGAGCGCCGCTCCCACGCGCATTGCTGTCCTTAAACCTTTTTGGTGAAATGTCTGCTTGTGTCTTTTGCCCATTTTTGGATTATATTATTTGTTTTTACTCTTGAGTTTTGAGAGATCTTCATATATATATATATATATATATATATATATATATACACACACACACACATATATATATATACACACACGTATATATGTATATCAGATGAGTCCTTTGTTAGGTGTATGGCTTGCAAGTGTTCACTCTCAGTCTGTAGCTTGTCTTTTTATCTGCCTCTGCAGGGTTTTCTGCAGAGCACAATTTTTAATTTTGATGGGATCCAGTTGATCAATTCTACCCTTGAAGGATCATGTTTTTAGTGTCATGCTGAGAGCAAGACCGAGGTCCAGATCATTTTCTTCTAGAAGTTCTGTACTTTTGTGTTTTACATTGAGATCTGTGGTGCATTTTGAGTTAATTTTGTGTGAGATGCGAGGTTTAGATCAACGTTCGTTTTCTTGCTTGTGGATGTCCAATTGCTCCAGCACCATTTGTTCAAAAAGCTCTCCTTCCTCCATGAAATGCTTCCACATCTTCATCAAAATGCAAAATGCTGGGGCTGCTCTGGGCTCTCTGTTCTGTCACTGATCTGTGTACGTTGGTCTTTGAGGATAAGAAAGGACCCCAGGGTCCCGTGAGGCTCCCCACCCAGTGCCTCTGGCCTCCACCCAGAGCAGATGTGGCCCCAGGACTAGGTGCAGCCCCCCTGAGGTTCACTCTGTACATGAGCATGTGAGAGGGACCCTCCAAACTGCTGTCTTGGCTGCGCCCCCAGACACGGCTGGTTTCGCTCTTGTGTTCCTTCCTTTCCTTGCCTTTGCATGTTTTCAGATTAAATGGGATTTTCTAAAATAGATTTTTCTATCATGGGGTAAAAACCGTAAGTAAACAGAATTATCATAACAATTTAAATAGTAATAAAATATGTTTTCCTGTTTCTATTCAAAGAAGGGGAAAGGTAGCCAGAGGAGATGAGAGGAAATGCTGGCTCCGTGGGCGGTAGGTGTGCGGTTCTTCTTCCCTCTCTGCTTCAACAATAGGTATGAGTGTTAGTAAAAGGACTTCAAGGCAAAAGGAGGAAAGGAGCATATATTGTTATGGGGCTGCTTTTATCTTTCATTTTTATGACAACTTATTTGTACTTAAGAGAATCTTTCGAAAGAGTTAGAAGCATCATTAAATAAAGACTGTGAAATGTGCAATATGGCTTATTTATTTAAATGTTAATTGGTCCAACGAACACTTCTAATTAGCTCTATATTTGCTTAGCAAAAAGTTTTACAAATTCCGATTGTGAAAAGCAGCTATTTTGAGCGGGGAAGCATGTTGCAGCCTCAGCCATGATTTTTCCATAGTTCTCAGCCCTGGAAGGCACAGTTTAATTTTTCATGTATGCATACCAGCGACGGTAAACACTCGCGAGTGTAAAGAACCTTCCTTAATTAGCTGCACAACAATTAAAGGATTCACAAACTAAATTGAACCCTGTCTCGGTGCTTACTAGCTGGATTCTACCACCTGTCACAACAGCTCTCCGTTCAATCTGTTATGCAAAATCATTACCACGAGCGGAGGGAGAGAGAGAAAACAGCAATTATTTCTTACTTTCTCTTGAATGGGTTATTTTGGGTTATACTGATGTCGGGCTCATTGAAGCTAACCTTTTGAAATCTGTAACGGCATAATACTTCTAAGGCAGCTCTGGAATCGCTGCAAGAATATTCGTTTTAGCCTTTACGAGAAAGCGGCGCTCATCCGACAGAGAGTGGGGACGGGCTCACCCGACAGAGAGTGGGGACGGGCTCACCCGACAGAGAGGGGACGGGCTCACCCGACAGAGAGGGGACGGGCTCACCCGACAGAGAGGGGACGGGCTCACCCGACAGAGTGGGGACGGGCTCACCCGACAGAGAGGGGACGGGCTCACCCGACAGAGAGGGGACGGGCTCACCCGACAGAGTGGGGACGGGCTCACCCGACAGAGAGGGGACGGGCTCACCCGACAGAGAGGGGACGGGCTCACCCGACAGAGAGTGGGGACGGGCTCACCCGACAGAGTGGGGACGGGCTCACCCCACAGAGAGGGGACGGGGTCCCTGGAACAAGCTGCCCTGGCTCCTGCCGGCCCTCCTTCCCTGTCCGCAGGAGCCAGGGCAGGGCCCAAGCCCAGGTGGGTGGACGTGGAGAGTGCTTTCCCCAAAGCAGACCGTGTCAGATGGTTTCCCCAGCCTGACCACTTCCTGGAAAAAATGTGTTATTTTTAATTTTTGAAAATGAAAAAATTTTATTTTTAAAAATTTGATTTAACTGACTTACCCTCCTGGAGACTGAGTGGGAGGGTGTGAAGCCCAACCCAAAGCCTGCCACGCAGCCTCCTGCTGTGGTTGGGGAGCGACAGTCCACGTGGGGAGTTGTCAGCCCCTGGCACCTGGTGGGAGAGTGGGGACCAGGACAGGGCTTCGTGTGCAGAGCCCGCCCCTCCACTGCCAGCCACACTCCTAGGGGCTCCCGGGCAGTGGCTTGAAATGGCACCAAGAACAAGCTGTGGGTCCCGGGCCTGAGGCTTCGCCGCGTGGGCCTTGCGGATGCTGGAGGAGCGATCGCCGCGGGCAGCCGGGCCCACTCACAGGGCCCGCGGGGCCCGCCTCGCCCTGTTTTGTAGAAGTTGCCTCTTTATGTCATTCTGTGAAAATGTGCAAAGAGGACAAGGCTGCCCTTTGAAAATACAAACTCTTGCCCCAAAGTCAGAAAGAAGCAGCGTGAGAGCCAAAGGTCAAAGGCTGAGTGAGAATGAGTTTCTCAGTTTTTCCTGGTTCCGAAGTTTGGGCAGATAGGACCGTCTTCAGTCAGGCCGGGCGGGGCCCGTGCCCGTGCGCTCCAGTGGGTCATGTCGCCCACTTAGTTGGAGCTCAGGGCACACACGCCTCATGTACAGTGGTGCCCGGGGCACCCCTTGCCGCCTTCTGCAGCCTCATCGGCCACTGAGCTTGGCTGCCCTCCTATGACCAGGGCCCCCTGGTTCTGGTGCAGCTGCTCTGAGCGTCCCCAGCTTGGGGCTCTCCTGGCAGCAGGCTCTGCACTGGGCTTTGGGCTTTGACAGGAGCCTGCTGCTGCCTCCAGGGATGGGACGGTCACATAGTAGGCTCTCAGTAAACATCCGCTGAGTCACCAAAACGGAATCTCCTCTTGGCTGCAAAACTCATGGGAATTGAAGAGTAAATGCAGGCAACTCGATCCTCTCTGCCGGCCATCTCCTTACCACAAGGCACCACTTGTTCTCCCCACGTTCCCTGCTGCTAGTCCTGCAGAGGAAGGCGGCGTGGGGAATGGCCTTCAGGCCAGCGTTGCCCCACGGAGGGACCGGGGCTGGACACACAGGAGGCTGCCTGCCCTCTGGGACCCTGGTCTGGTTAGGGAGCTCAGGCTGCCTGGAGACACGAGGAGGCAAGCCCAGGAGAATCCCTGGAGGCAGGCTGCAGGGGCACCTGGTTTCCTCCACTCTGGTGTCCCTGAACTCCCAGCTTCCTCGGCTGCAGGGCCACTGGAGGCCACGGTGGTTTCGTGGGTAGATGCATGGACATGGAGGCAGTGTCAGCAATACAAGTTACCAGACAGGGAACTCTGGGTGGGTGACCTTACCTCTCCATGCCTGAGCGTCCTCAATTGTGAAACGGGTGTGATAATAGTAAATCACAGAGCTGTCGTGAGAATTAAGTGGAGGCACTCAGGGCAGCATTACATGCGCAGGAGTGTTGGCAGTTGCCCTCTCTGCTGTCCCCGTCACTGCTCCCTAAGCCTGGAGTCCCCCTAATGTGAACTCGTGGGTTGTGGGACTGAACACACTCAGGGGACCAGGTGCAAGCTCCTGACTTCAGCTGGAAGGCCTGATGAACTGAGTCGTCCAGGACTGAGCTTCTTTCTCGGGCCTCCGGCCAGCCTTCCTCCTGGGGTCTGCTCACGGCCGTGGCATGCTCACCTAGAAGGCAGGTGTGCAGGAGCAGCACCACCAGCAGGTGCACCCCAGGTGCTCCCCACCCGTGCGCTCTGCCTGGTGGAAGTTGGCACCACCGCTTGGTCGATGGGTGGACGCCCTCTGAGAGGTGGCCCTTTAGTCAGCACCTGGAGAGTCTGCCTGAGCCTCAGGAGTTGCTGAGAACTTGCTGGGGGATAAACTGGTTCCAGGTGAGGGCACAGAGAGGGTGCAAGCATTGCCAACACATGGACTTACAACCTTAGGAGGCGCTCAGCTGGTCAGCCGAGATGAGTGCCTGAAAGGAAACAACCCAGGGAGAGTGGGAGGCAGGCGGGTCTCCAGTGGCTGTGGCATCAGGACAGGGGCGGAGGCACGAGTCATAGTTGTCCTTGGGCGGTGGAGGTGGGCGGCCTCTCGCAAGGCGTGTTCTGCAACCTGAGCCCCTTTGCTCTGGGCCTGAGCCGGTGGGAGGATGCAATAGACACTGTTGCTGCTCCTGGGGAAGGACACTTTGTGGGGTGCTGAGAGAGGAGTGCACATTTTTACCTCTGAGGGTTGGGGGAGCTTGAGCCGTCTGTGGGGATGGGGCCAGCTCCCAGCTGTTTGCACGCCCTCACACTGTCTGCCAGCTTCTGCTTTAAGGACTGAGCTGTGTCCAGGGCCAGCCTGGCTGCTCGCCTGCCACAGTGTCCCCAGCTCTGATGAAGGACTGCCCGCAGCGACCAGGTTTCTGTAGCGAACGTGCTCATTAAAACCAAGGACCAGCACAGCGGGTTGGTGTTTCCCCATAAACTGCAATGGTATAGAAGTTCCTTATGGAGAGAAGCCTTGAAAGACAGGTGCCTTCTAAACAATCTAGAGGGGCAGGCAGCCCAGGCGAGAAGATGGAGAAGATGACCCCGTGAGCTCTGCTGTGGGGCCATCTTCAGACCCTGCCCGTTTCCTGTAGAGAAGGGATTTGACTTTTGCAGACGTTGCTGCATCTCCTGTGCCTGTCCCTTGGCTCACTTGTCACCTGGGACACAGCAGGTGCTGGAGAAAGAGCCCTGGAGCCAGGGAATCCGCTGACAGCTGGGCTCTCCTGGCCTCACACGTCCTGTGTGACCCACAGGTGGATGCACGGGGCCTGTGTGCCAGAGCCCACAGAGAGCTTTCTTCCTTTTCAGTTCTGTACACATTTCCCTGAGTTTCTCTCCATCACACACCAGCTTGTTCTGAGAAATCAACAAGCGGAAATGAACTCCAGGGAGGGAATGGCCTTCCTTAGTGAGCACCAGGTGGACTGTGTGCATCCTTCCGTCCGTTTTGTGTAGGTGTCGCCTTTTGCTGGTGGTGTTGTGGGTCTGTGTTTCCTGTGCCATTTTTAAATCCGTGACCCATTTCATGTCTTCCTCTGCACCCTCCTGATGACGGCAGAAATGGCTGCTTAATTCTACCATGACTTATTTATTTGAGTGCAGTGGGTGAGCATTTAGATGGTTTTCATTTTTATTTCACCTTTGATGTGGGGACCAGCTCCTCCCCTCTGGCTCTCAGAAGGTGGCCAGGGTTCTCCTTTTGGTAAGCAAAGTGACCATCACGGAATCGGTGGCACTGTTCTCTAACTGGGGGCACTCTAATGCCTGCTTTGGCAGACTCGTTAGCAGCCCTGAAGGGGTCCCAAGTGCATGCCTTTGAACCGGAGGCGGGCTGTGTCGGAGGTGGCCTGTGTCGGAGGTGGGCTGTGTCGGAGGTGGCCTGTGTCGGAGGTGGGCTGTGTCAGAGGTGGGCTGTGTTGGAGGTGGACTGCATCCCTCCTCCTGTGCGTGGGAGATGCAGGTGCACACACATGTGTGCACAGAGGTTTGGAGGACCTTCAGTCTGGTCTTCACTTTAGGTTTCCAGTGATTGCATGCAAACCACACAGGCCATGTGGAAGTGGGGGAAAATCTAGGTGATGCACCCTGGGCTAACCGGCCTCTCAAGGTCTTCATTGGCCTGACTTTCTGGGTGTCCCCAATGGGTGTTCAATATTCTTTTGCACCAGTTTTCAACTCCTCACCCGAGGATATGTTTATATTGATTTGAAGTGGGGGGAAAGAGAGAGAGAGAGCATGGATTGGTTTTCTCCTATATGCACCCTGATCAGGTACTAAAACTGTAACCTAGGTTTGTGCCCTGACTGGGAATCAAACCCACAACCTTTGGGGGTATGGGACAATGCTCCAACCAACTGAGCCACTGGGCCAGGGCTGCACCATTTTTGATGGGTGCATGGTATCCACTTAAGAGTGTGCCCACGAGAGCCCAGGTCCCCCTTCTCTGCTGCCTCCTATCCTGACACCACCACACCTCATCCTTTTAAACACTTCCCTCTGGTATTCCAGGCTGTGGCCTTTTCCAATTTCAGCAGCTGAGAAGGATGCTGGAGAGGTAGGAGTAAGGAAAGAAGGAAGGACCTTATGGTGGACATGCATCTGAGTTATAACATGCTTTGGTTTTCTTTGTTATTAATTAGTTATCCATCCATCCACCTATCCATCCATCCATCCATCCATCCATCCATCCATCCACTCATCCATTTATCTACCCACTCACCCACCCACCCATTCATCCATCCATGCATCAGCCATCCATTATTTACCCTTCCATCCATCCACTCATTATCCATTCATCATCCATCCATCCATCCATCCATCCATCCATCCATCCATCCATCCATCATCCATCCATCCATCATCCATCATCTATCCACTCCATCCATCCATCCATCCATCCATCCATCCATCCATCCATCCATCCTTCCATCCACTCATTATCCATTCATCATCCATCCATCCATCATCTATCCACCCCATCCATCCATCCATCCATCCATCCATCCATCCATCCATCCACTCATTATCCATTCATCATCCATCCATCCATCATCTATCCACCCCATCCATCCATCCATCCATCCATCCATCCATCCATCCATCCATCCACTCATTATCCATTCATCATCCATCCATCCATCCATCCATCCATCCATCCATCCATCCACTCATTATCCATCATCCATCCATCCACTCATTATCCATTCATCATCCATCCATCCATTCATCCATCCATCATCCATCATCTATCATCTATCCACCCCATCCATCCATCCATCCATCCATCCATCCATCCATCCATCCACTCATTATCCATTCATGATCCATCCATCCATCCATCCATCCATCCATCCATCCATCCATCCATCCATCATCCATCATCTATCCACTCCATCCATCCATCTGTCCATTTATCAATATCTTTCTATCCGTCCATCTCTGGTATCTAGAATGTTGTCTAGCTTAGAGTACTTGCTCAATAAATATTGGTTGAGTAGATGAATGAGTGAACAAATTATATAAAACTCAGAGGTTTTGAACATGGAGAGTTTATTTCCTGTCAACAGCCTGCAGCAGGTCTATGAGATTCAAATTCTCTTGCTGGCATAATTTTTATACCTTGTTCTGCTGAAAGGGTACCTCAAACCCTCCTAATCTTGCAGAGCTCTGTTTCCTAATGCAGTCATCCTTGGGAGGCATCCTGTGTAATTTTCTCCTTTGAGTCCCTGGTCCCCCATCCTGTTCTCTCCCTCCCTTGGCAGTTGGCAAAAAAGAAGGACAATCTAGTTGCACTCTAATAAACAACATTTTGATGAACATAATTTTAGATAAATCTTTGTACACATTCTTAATCATTTCCTTAGGTTTGATAGCTAGATGTGGGGTTGTGGAGTTAAAGGGAATGCACATTTAAAGATTTGACTACCTGTTGCCAAATTGCCCTGCCCTTTGGGCATGTTATGTCAAATTATTACCTGCCCCCCAACACACACAAATTATAACAGTGCCCTTTTTCTTATATCTTGCCAATACTTAGTATTATTTTACAAAGTAATGTTAATTTGATATGCACAGCATCTCATTTTACTTTTCGTTTCTTGAGCTTAATATACACATATATCTATATTTTATGTAGTTATTAATCTTTCTCTCTATGTGTCTTTATCCATCACCTGTTTCCATACATTACCTTCCTCTATGTCCGTGGAATGTCCGTAGCTCTTTGCTGAGCCACCTGTCTATGCCTTTACAGCCTTCTCTGTGCTTTCCTGTGGGTATTTGAATGTTTTTTTTGAATTGTAGGGTCTCTTCCTGCAGCACAGATATTAGCCTTTGTCCTCTGCATGTCTTGTAACTGTGTCTTCCAAGTTTCTCACTTGCCTTTTAATTTTGTACATGGCATTTTTTAATGAGATAAAGGGATTTAGTGATCAAATCTTTTAATCTATTCTTTTGCTGTCTTTGGTGTCATGCTTTGAAAATAATTTCCTACCCCATTGTTATATTAATATAGTCCTAAATTCACCTTCATAGGTATTTATGGTCCTTTTTTAAAATATACATCTTTAACCCATTGAGTATTTATTTGGTTTTATATTATTAGGGCAAAATTTTATCTTCATGCATTTTATATATATATATATGTATGTATATATATATTCATGATTTGCTGTATGAATGAGACTTTAAAATTATGTTTTTCAACTGCTATATAAAATATATGGGAAAACTATTTTGTTTTGGTTTTATATAAATAAAACGTTTAGAAAGTCATTTTAGAGAATATAGAATAAAAGACAGAAGTCTTTTTGTAAATTAAAAAAAGTTTTTATTTTATTGTTTTCCATCACCATTTATCCCCCCTTACCTCTCCCAGCTCCACCCACCCCGTCCCCTGCAGTCACCACACTGTCGCCCATGTCCATGAGCTCTTTCTCTTTATTTTCTTTCTGACTCAGCGGCTGAGCAGTGACCTAAGACTGGGGGTTGCGGTTCGATCCCGGTCCGGGCACATGCCCGGGTTGCGGGCCCCGTCCCCATCCGAGGCGTGCAGGAGGCAGCCGATCCGTGACGGCTCTCCCATCATTGATGTTTCTCTCTCTCTCTCTCTCCGAAATCAATAAAGATATATTTAAAAAAAAGAATATAGAGATCTATTCAATTCTCTTAAACTTCAGCTAGGTTCCATGACACGTATGTGAACTTACTTAAGCTACTTCCCACAGGTTGATGCCTGTGCCCTTCCCACCCTTCCACGGGTTAGAAGGCTGCTGACCACCCTGCAACATGCAACTGTGCTTATTCATAGTACGGGTGCCACACTGTCAGGTGGCGGGTGGCAGTTACAGTTCCCACGGCTGGTGCCTAACAGCGGGCACCAGCGCCCATCTCCCGGTTGTGCGTGAGCGCGGTCAGCTTCTCCACGCTGGCCAACTGTGTGCTTATGAGCTCTAGTTTCTGCCAGTCTGATGCACAAAAATATTTTAATTTTATATGAATTTCCCTTAGCATTTTTATAAAGATACACTTGCTGTTTCTGTGACTTTCTTTATGTTTTTGTACATTTTATCGTATCATTTGTTCTTTGCCTTAATGAGATAAAGGAGGTCTTTTTATACCAATACCCATATTTCGTGTGTACATGCTTGGCAGAAAGATTTTAAGGAATTATATCTTTTGAGTCCTTTACTGAAAATTAAGAAAAAATTCTCCTGTTTTAATTGATGATTTCTTAGCTTTAAAAGTATTTTTATTTGAAGTGTTTTGTATAAAGTATTTCACGTGAAGTATTTGTTTAAATAACAGCCCATTGTCCCGATGCATTTACTGATGAGTCTCTCACTTCACTGACTTGCCGAAGCGCCGCCTTTGCCGTGTGTCTTGCGTGTGCTCTGCCTGGAGCACTGACTTCCTTACCTTCTCCCATGTGCCACCACACTATCTCGGTTACTATAGTTCTACTCTATTTTGTTTTGAAAATGTATATCCCTTCTCATTCCCCCTGTCTTAGAATTTACTTTTGTCACATTTTCCAGATTTCTTGTGCTAAGTTTGATAGATATTCCTATCAGCAATTTGACTTGGATTTGTAGATTAATTGCATAAAATCTACATGTTGCCACATCACCTTTCTGTCCACAAACATAGTATATCTCTTCATTTTTCAGGGCTTATTTTATGCCTTTTCATCAAGTTTCATGTTTTACTTCATGCAGGCCTTGCCTATTTTTTACCACACTTATTTTCTTGGTGTTTAAAATGTCCTCTGATAATTTATACTTGGTTTAAAGAGTATAAGAAACAATCAGTTCCAGTATATTGATTTATCTTTGACATCTTACTGCACATTTATTAACACCAATAGTTTTATACTTTCTTCTTTGGATTTTGTACATACAGTCATTATTAGCTGCTAATATTGACAATTTTGTCTGTTCCTTGTCAATCAATGCATCTCATGTTTTCTTTTCCCCTTTGAAAAGCCACATTGTTTCCATTGGCTGTGATTTCCAGGACAGAGCATCTTGTTGCCAGCTAACAGAAACCTTCCAGTATTTTGCCATCAAACAGGACACATGAGGTAGAACATTTATCTTTTAATAAATTAGGAAGGAACTCTGAGTTTTATCAAGAGCCTTTGGGACATTGTTGATGTAATACAGTTATTCTATAGGATATTAATATGGTGAATTCCTAGGTTTCCTGTTGGTGAATGAGTCTTGAATTATTGGGGTCAACCCTAGTTGTTTGTTGGGGAATTATTATGTTGTTCCTAAGCTGCAAGGTTCACTTCACTAGTATTTTCTTTAGCATATTTACATTGATGTTTTTAAGTGAGCTTCTATGGGTGGTGGTGGTAGCAGGAACAGATCTTGTTTCTCCCCATTCTAGTCATCCTCCTCTTCCCCTCCCCCCTCCCCTCCCCTCCCCCAACTTCCCTTCTCCCTCCCTTCCCCTCCCCCACCTCCCCTCCCTCCCCCCTCCCCCCCTCCCTCCCTCTACCTCCCCTCCCCCTCCCCTCCCCTCCCCTCCCCAACTTCCCTTCTCCCTCCCCTCCCCCACCTCCCCTCCCCCCACCCTCCCCTCCCTCTACCTCCCCTCCCCCTCCCCTCCCCTCCCCGCCCCCTCCCCCCTCCTCTTTCTCTCCCCTTCCCGTTTTTCTTCTATACTTATCTATAACACTGCCCTAGTGTGGAGAATGCAATGGGGAGTTTGCTGTTTTTCTGTATTCTGGCTTTGTTTATAAATGTAGAGATAATCCAGTCCATTGAAGGCCTAGTAAATGATAAGCATAAAACTGACTGGGACCTTTTTATTTCTTTATTTATTATTTTTTTTAAATTTATTTATTTTTTTAAATTTTTATATCTTTATTGATTTCAGAGAGAAGAAGGGGAGAGAGAGAGAGAGATAGAAACATCAATGATGAGAGAGTCATTGATCGAGCCCGCAACCTGGGCATGTGCCCTGACCGGGAATCGAACCCCGATCGCCTGGATCCTAGGTCGATGCTCAACCACTGAGCCACACCCGGCCGGTCCCTTTTTATTTCTTTCCGATGTCACTGTTCATTGTTTTTTAAATTTCTGCTATGGTTATTATTGTATTCAGGTATTTAACTTCTCACTGAGTCATAGCTGATCAGTTTTTTACATAATCGTCCATTTTAAAATAGATTTTTAATGGGATAAAGTTGTTTTTGTATTTTATTATAATTTTTAAGCCTCCTTTGTATCTGAATTTATTTCCCTTCCTCAGTCCTGATGTATTTTTTTTGGTATTTTCTCTCTTTATTCTTATCCATACGGCCAAGTTTATTTTCTTGGTATTTTCAAAGAACCAACTTTTAGTGAGTCTTTTTTCCCTCTCCTGGAGGGTGGGGAGAGGAGCGTGTTCTGTCTAATTAATTTCTGTTGTAATTTTTATTAATCTCTTTCTTCTACTTTCTTTGGGTTTATTTTTCCTCCCCCCCCCCCCCCAGCTTCTTGAATTGAAGGTTTAGTCCATTTGTTTTCAATTCTTTTCACTTTCTAGTCATTACATTTGTTACAAATTTTTGTGGGGTATTGATTTAGCCACATCCTAGAAATATTTTTTTGCTATAACTTAGTTTTTACTTTTAATTGGGACATATGGCTAACAGGAGCTTCATTGAGGTATTTTCATATGTGTGGCCTCGCGCATCGAACATCTCTGAGCTTAGCATGGGAGTTTGTCAAGGTTTTGTTTTGTTAGGTATGGAGTCCTGGCGCTCACTGTGTTCTCATTTTTAAATTTATTTTTAACGTCAGCTTTCCTTATGGATACTTGAGGGCAGATGTGCTAACATTTCCCTCTAAAGTTTGTTAGTTTCCATTCCATTGTTCCAGTTTCTGTGTTGTGTATTTTAAAGCTTTGGTAAGTGCCCAGAAGTTCATAACTATGACTGTTTCTTGCAGTTTTTGAGAGATTGCACCCCTTTTTTGGGCATAAAAATTTTCTTTACCTATTTAATGTTTTTGCCTTAAATTATATTTTTTCTGATACTAGTGTTGCAATATCTACTTTTATTTGTTTTATATGTGTCTTTTCCATTCCTGTTTTCAACCTTCATATGTAAGCTGGTTCTCATGAGAAGATCTAACCAAATCCAATAGCTGATACTGTCTTTTTTATACATGATTTTAACCCATTAACATTTATTAAGTTTACTCACATGTTAGGTTTTATGCTGGCTATCTTATTTTATGTTTTCTGTTTACCAAGTTATATCAAGTTTTATTTATTCCTTTCTCTCTTTTATTATATGGATCAAATTTTCTTGGTTCCATGTTTTTCTGTTCTGATTTAGAAGTTATATACCTGGGATGAAGTCAGACAATGGTAACACGTTATTTCTGACACGTGCATTTAAACCTGTGTGTGTATACATGCGCATGGGAGCGTCCATAGCTTCCCTTCCATAAGGAGCTTAGCATGCCCTCACTTTTATCTTACCTGTCATCCGTCCCTGTCCCATCCCTTTCCCCTCTTCCTTCCATGCTAAAAAGATCTGTGATTTTAATTCTAGACTTAAAAAAAGAACCTTTTTGCATTATGCATTATTTAGACTTAAATATACCTTTTAACTGACTTTTGGTTCAGCCCTATTTTTAAAATTTCTCTCCTCTCTTATATTAATTCTTTCCTAGAGTCTGGGTTCCTTCATGTCTGAAAGTGTGTTATCTTCATCTTGCACATCACGGTACATACAGAATTCCGTGTTCGAAATAACCTCCTCCGGCTCTTTGACAATATTTCTTCATTGTTTTGAGACACTACTGTTGTTGAGAAGTCTGATGACCAACTGATTCCCACTAATTTGTGGATAAGCTCTTTCTTTTTCTTTTTAAAACTTATTTTTATCTTTTTCTTGGAGTTTGGAAGTTTCTTTTAAATGTGACAGTATGTAAATTCTTTCCCCCGCCAGAAAATTTCTGGTACCTGAGAGATTCTGTCAAGCTTAACTCTTTTTAGTTTTCTCAGTCTACACTGTCTTTTCCTACTCATCAGCATCATTTCTTAACCCTTTATTAGCTTATTTTCTTTCCAGAACTTCTACTCAGTGGATGTTAGACTTTTTGGATTGTACCTCCATGTCTCTAAATTTTTCTCCTTCACTTTTCATTTTATATATTTGTTCATTTATTTGTTGTGCTATTTTCAACATTATCTTTCATGTTAGAAATCTAGTCTGGAACGTGTCTATTCAGTTTTTCAGATCTGCAGTTGATTTTTAAAAAATAGATGTCATCAAAATTCGAATTTCCAACATCATTCTTTTTTTCCTTTTGTGATTGCTCTGTTTCTAAGCAGTCATTTCTTTCTTAGTGGGTGCAATGTTTTCATTTTTTTTCTAAAGATATAAATTAGAATTTTTAATTAAATTATTCCTGTTCTTTAAATTACTTTTTAAAAATTTATTTATATATTTTTTATTACAGTTGCATTCGGTATTATTTTGTTAGTTTTTGCAGCATAGGCTTAGACATTTGTGTAATTTGCTGAGTGGTCTCCCAATAAGTCTAGTACCCACCTGGCACCATGCATAGTTATTACAATATTTCTAAATTACTTTTGTTTTCTTATGGGTTCCTCTTGGTCTTCCTTTTTTGTGTCAGGTGAGCTTTTTGTCACTTATATTTATGAGAATTAGCAGGATACGTCCCCCGCGGGCCGTATGTCTGTCACGCCCTCGGCTACACTGCGGGTGGAAAGGGTGCGTTAGGGGTGGGAAGGCAACAGGACTTCAGTCTCCATACAGGGTGCTGGCGCCGGGACGCCCCTGCTGTCCCCTCCCGTCCGCTCCCCGGGCCGCGGGGACGGGCCCTGCCTCCTTGCCGGGCTGCCCTTCCCTTCCTTGTGCGCTCCACCAGGAGTGACTAAGTGACCCTAGGCTCCTCTCTGCTTCGTCGCGGGCCTGTCCTCACTCTAGGATGTTTTCAGGCCAGGAGACGTATGTCCTGATAGGCTGGCGTTGGTGCTGGGCTCGGGGTGAGGCCAGGTCCTGCCACTGTCCTCATCAGAGCCCTGCGTTGCCCTGAGTCAGCTCATTTCTTTCCCGGTGTCCCGGTGTGGGTTTGGGGTGCGCTTTGGGTCTGCTCCTGCCAGTCGATTCCATCTGTTCTCCACCTTGCAGGAATGCCTCAGCCTGCTGGCTGATGACCCCCTTCCCGGTTTTCTGACGCACTAGGGGTTGTCCTGGATGAGGAAACGCCGTGGGTGCCGTGGGCAGGGCTTCGGGGAGGCAGAGACGGGGACACCTGCCCAGGGTGCTGCTCCATATGACCTGCTGCCGGTTTTGTGTAAATGTCGACTCTGGGTTTTCACATTCAGTAGGATTTTCTAGATGGTCAAACATATCTTTGGAAAGTTATGATAAGTTTTTCCTGTCTCCAATATTTATTGTTCTCATGTGATTTCCTTTGTTATTTGGATTGGCTAGAACTTCCATAATGCTATTTAAGAGCTGTGGGGATGTGGCATCTGTACACCTTCAGTTTGTTTTTAATTCTGATGACGATGCTCTGCCTGCTTCACCACGAGGCATGCTTTTTTTGAGTTGTTTTGTCATAGATATTTGGATAGTCTTGTTTTTCTATTACTGGGGATATTTCTAAAAATCAGAAATGGATACCCAATCTCATTAGAAGCCTTTTCCACATCTATCGAAACAATCCTATAGATTTCATTCCCTGGCTTATTGCATAGATTTTTGAATATTGTGTCATCATTTCTGACATCTGTGAAGGGTTCCTGGTAGGGGGACCCTTTCTGAAATGAAGCTCCAGGGCCAGCCTGCTCCCCGCGTGGTTTCTTCTCTTCTCTGGAGCATGTGGCCTTTCGCAGCTGGCACTGGGTCTGAGAAGCCTTCAGTGGCCTGAAGACCTCAGTGAAGAGGAAAGGAAAGGAGAGAGGACAGTGTTCTCCCCAGGCGCACACTGCTTTGGGGGCCGAGCAGAGGCCACACTGTGATGGACCGGGACGGGTCACAGCCTGGCACGTGCAGGCATGGGCTGCCATGTGGGCAACCTCGGGGCCAACCCGCATGGGGCACTCGCAGGACGTCATGGGCAATGCTTGCACGTGGCTGAGAGCAGAATCCGGCCCAATGCTTTTAATAAGGTAACACTTGTGCTCATGGGCATGTCACACATTTAATAATTAACTAAACCCTTTAAGGAACTCATTTATGTTTGAGACCCAAGAAGACACTCAGGGGCTGAATCATCTCAAAACACGGAGGCCGGGTCTCCTCAGCAGGCCCCACAGACCAGCCTTCCCGCCTGGGCCCACCGTGTGCTCGGATCGCTTTACCCAGCCTCCCTGTGAGACGTATTAAACCCGAGTTATTTCCAGTTTCATCTAAGGTGTCTCTACCCTATGCAGTGCCTTCAAAGTCTGCAGTGTGGACCCAGGATCTCCCAGCATCATCAAAGTCTTAGGAACATACATTCCTGGGAGCGGGGCTGCTGCCGTGTGTTAATTACAGCGAGCGGCTGTGCAGATAATCCCCGGCGTGGAAGCCTCAGCTCAGGCAGTGTCAGGAAAAGCGAAATTCTTTCAGAAGCATCCTAAATTCTCCTTTCCACCCTTTGAGGGAAAAGTGCGGCTTATTGTGAAGCTAAATCCCATCTCTTTAGTTGTTCTTATAAAGATCTCACTGATGTTTGAAATATTTCTCTCTTGAAAGGGAAAAACAAACAGTGTCTGGATCCTGTCGCAGGACCACGTTGCTGCTTTCAGCCTCTGTCTCTCAGAGGAACGGCTGTGCACCCATTTCAGGCCGGGCTCTGAGAAGAGAGCTTGGCCATGGGAATGTAAGCTGTCCGTTCCGTGTGCTTGGTTTTTGGTTGATTTCATGATTTCTCCTTCACTTGAGAGCTGAAGTTGGTTTTTGCAGCAGACAGGGCTCTTCTTTACTGTGAACTTCAAAAGGAGCAGGGCTCTCTTAACACCTCCCTGGGCGATGAGGTCCCCAGGGAAGTGCAGCGAGGGCTACTTGCCCACCTGGCCTTTGTGACCCTGAGGGACAAGGGCACCCGCTCCTCCCTGGAAAATGGGGCAGGACCCTGACCCTGAGTTCCATGGGTTCGGGGGAATGAAGGTCAAAGGCAGGTGTGGGGAGGGCCCAGGAGGCAGATAAGGGAGAAGTCAGTATGTTTCCAAATTTAATTCTTTTAAAATATGTGTTTATTGATTTTTAGAGAGTAAGGAAGGGAGAGGGGGAGAGAGAGAAGCATCGATGTGAGAGATGGACATCAATGGGCTGCCTCCTGCATGCACTCCTGCTGGGGATCAAGCCTGCAACCTGGGCATGTGCCCTGACTGGGCATTGAACCAGTGACCTTTTGGTGCATGGGATGGTGCCCAACCAACTGAGACATATAGGCCAGGACTCAAATTAAATTTTTTTCTGTAATGGGGAGGAAAAGTGAATTGGTTCTGATTTATTCCAAACTTCTCACGGAGATCCTTATTTACCTGCCTGAATGTCTGCACTGGCTCTAGGAGGGGCTGCCCTGACAAGGGAGAAGCCTGCCATGGGGTGTCCACAGCAACCTCAGGAGTTGCAGGAACCCCCACATAAAGTAACCGGGATTACAGGTGAGAGACCTTCCCTGTGACACTCCCCAGTGTGTCCCTGACAGCCCTCTGCCTCCACCGGCCCTCTGGAAGAGAGAGCAGCCTCAAGCCAGAGCCTGCTGCGGGCGGGGCTCAGCAGGATTTAATAACATTGCTCTCATTTTATTTATTTTTATAATTACCTTTAATTTAGAGCAAGAGATACAAATTTCCATTTAGGGTAATGATATAGTTTTCTTTTAAATGCATTAAAGTAAAAAATAGGGAATTAATTAAAAAATATTAGCAGGGTACAAGAGCATGGTGAAAGTGGGAGGCGTCATTGCAGCAGAGCTCACAGCGAAGTGGGTCAGGAAGGCGAGGTGCGGACACCTGCGCTGGAAACACGGGTCTGGAAGGCCTTGCAAAGCGTTTTTATTTTATTTCTGAAACAGGTGAGGGGACCCTTAACTGACTGGGGAGTTTAGTATTTTAGGAAGCAGAGCTCTGCAGAGAAGCCCCTGAAGCCAGGACACGCTGACCCCAGAGGTTTAACATGGATTCAAGCCTCAGGAACATGCACCAGGAAGACCCCTAGATAGAGCAGCCCTTCCTCATTCAACTCCAGTTTTCCTACAAAGATCTAAGGATGCCTGGTGAACCTAAGGGACCTAATGTCTGAAAAAGTTTGCTAAGTGTCAAGCAATATATGGTTGATTCTGATTCTCCTCTCCTCTTTCTCTGGGTTCTGACATCACCTGGCAAAAGTGCACCCCTGGGGGTACTTCATGTGCTTTCTGCTCTTGGTTCTGGCATTGGGCCAAGACTGTTCTCTTCTACAGGAGACTTGTCCAGGCTTATTGCTACCATCCTCACAGTGCCTAACATGTAGAGGATGCTTGTTCACTCATTCCATCCACCCACCCACTGATCCATTCATCCGTCCATCCATCCATCCACCCACCTATGCATCCATCCATCCATCCATCCATCCATCCACCCACCCATCCACCCACCCATCCATCCATCCATCCATCCATCCATCCATCCATCCATCCATCCACCCATTATTCATCCATCCACCCATTATTCATCTATCCATCCACCTATCCATCCATCCATCCATCCCCCTACCCACCCGTTTATCAATACATGCATTTACCCCTCCATCCACTCAATAAATATTTATTAAGTATGTTCTGTATATTTCACAATAAAAAATTAAACCAAAGCGCTGGTACCAGGGTTCTAGCAATGACAGAGGGAGACACTGTCACTACCATTGCAGAGTTAGTGGTTAAGGAGGAGGCAGAATAGAGAAATGGAACCTGTGGCCGTTCTGTGCCAGGTTAAATGAATGAGTGAGTGAACGAGTGTGTCTGTAAATCCCCTTCTCTGTCACTGCTGGGCACTGGGGCTGTGGAGTCCAGGGATGCTAAGGGCGAACAATCCATTTCAATTTCATAGATCAGAGGTTGCACATGCCGGGCCCTGGCCAGCTGTGTTTCTGGAGTGAGGTGACAGGCCCTGCAGAGCCTGCTCAATCTGTCCCCAGCCTCTGAGGGCCTGGCCAGCCTGTGTGGAGGGCATGCCAGGGCAGGCATCCCTCCCAGGGCTCCAGCAGGAGCAAGGCTGGGAGCCACAGCAGCTGTGTCAGGGCAGGGGGCAGGGGAGTGGTCACTGCAAAGGGTGGCAGGGGAATGGGGGCAGGTGGACAGGTGGACAAGCAGGAACAAGGCAGCAGTCGCAGGCTCACTGCCAGGGTGCAGGTGGCCTCTGGGAGACGCAGGGTCTGGGTGACAAATTCTCCCTCAGTCCCAGGTGCTTCCCTGGCCTGCCTCACTGCCTGCTCTGAGTGCTCCCAGGGGCCGGGAGAGGATTGCTCCTCGTGGCCACCCTGAGGCTTCTCTAGTGCCACCCCAGGGACATGTGTCTCTGGGCCCCAGGGATGGCTGGTGGCAGGCCTGGCTGTAGCTCATTTGCATCTTCCCTCGGACACGCCCGCTGGCCCAGGGCACCCTGCGTCCTGCCTGCAGTGCCCAGATGCTGCCGTCTGGCACGCGCAACGGGAGCGGAGCGGCTGCAGCCTGGCCCCTCGCTGTCCTGCACGGTGGAGGGGAGGCAGGAGGCTGGGAACTGTGCCCTGCAGGGAGAGAGGGCAGTGCCTGGCGGATGAGGAAGTGCTTCGGAGCCCACAAAGCCTGTGCGGTATCGGGCACCCTGGGCTTCCCAGGCCTTCGCCAGCCAGTGGGCGTTGTCGCTGAACAGGGCTAACCCGTGAACTGGGCGCTCAGGGCTCTGAGTGTGGGTCACAGGGCACCTGTGGGGAAGTCAGGGGACATTCCTGGTAGAGTGAACTTTGGCTGTAGATTGAAGAGAAGCTACCCATGGTAGGGACGGGAGGGGAGGATTGGTACAGAAGGAACAGCCTAAAAGCTTCTGGACCCTCGTGACTACACGTACAGAGTCACTTTTCCTGTCCATGAACAAGCAAAGCCCTGTGGGGAGGACCCGGAGGTGGAATCCCAGATCCTTGCAGCGGCAAGGAAGCAGCTGTGCGGGGGTGGGGGCGCGCGTTCTTGGTGCCCATGGGTGTTGATCTGTGTCCAGGGCGCATGGGATAAGACATAGCCTTCCTCCATCACAGCACACCTTCCAGAAGAGCCCAGCCTCACGGCAGTGAGGCTAGGACCCTGGGGGTGTTGCAGCCTTCTGGGCATGGCTGGTCCACATTTGAATGAGCTCCGTGGATCAGAGCAGACATGGGAATGAATGGGCATGATCGGGGGGCAGGAGGAGGCTGGGTGAGCAGAGAGGCATCTGGAAGGGAGGTCGAGGTCTTTTATCAGCCAAGACTCCTTTGGTTTCAGGTGATAGGAAATCCACCCCAAACCAGCTAAAACACCAGGAGATTGTATTGCCTCCTGCATCTACAAAGTGTGTAAGTGGTTTAGCCTCATGTGCCTTTTGACCAGGGGCTCGAATTACGTCACTGAGCAGTAGATTCTCTTCTCTGTCGCAGGCTGCTACACTCCCACCCCCAGCAGCTTCAGACTCTTGGCAGCAAAATAGCTGCCAAAGTTCCAGACCTCACTGGAGAGTGTCTGAAGCATCTGTAGCTCCTTGATGAGCCCTAACCCTTACTCTCAGTGGCTTGAATTAGGCCATGTGCTGAACCTTGAACCTGTCACTAAGGTCAGTGGGAGAGATATTCTGATTGGCACATTTAACCCCACAGTCAGGGTCTGGGAGGTGGCTACCTCCGGCCTAAACCCCAGGGCTAAGGAGGAAGAGATGGATTACCCTGTGCAGGGACTGGTGGGGTGGGTGGGGGGCATGCTGTCTGCCCAGGCCTGTATGGTTGGTGCAGGAGCCTGGACCTGGTCAACTCTGCTTCCCAGTGGAGAAGTCCCCTATCCCAAGATCCCAAGCAGGGGCGGTGCTCTCAGGGAGCCCCTCGGGGAAGAGCTGAGCTGTGCTGGGGGGGCTGGTCTGGCACCCCAGCTGGGTGTGGCTGCGGGAACTTCCTCAGAGGTGGTCCCTGGGCAAGGTCTTTGAAATGCTCTAGGGAGCTACAGACAGAAGCGCTTGGCTTCCCTAGGCCTGCTTGTTACCAAACGCTCCAGCTATTAGAAACCTGCTCCCGACTTTACCAGCAATAAAGTATCTGCTGTTTATGAGTAATTAGCCACTTCTGGAAAAGAGCTCTGTTCCTTTAAATTTATAGGGTGCCTTGATTTATGCATTTCATGGGGGGATGTCATGTTACATCACATCAGCCTGCTGTAATTTGATGCAAATCAAACACATGAGCGGCTGGTAGAGGCTCCCTCCTGCTTCTTGACATATTTCTAGATGGGGCGCCCTGGCCCTGCCCATCTTTGCATGTTTGCTTTTCTTGCTCGCTTCCTCAGGACAGATTTGGGGGGTCTTCATCCTGATCATTATGGGTGCCCTGGCTGAGGCCTCTCACCACCTTGCAGGTGCATCCCAGGAGGATCCCACGTCCCCCTGGGGGGCAGGGCCTCAAGCCCATGAGCCTTGCACCTGCCCTGGGCTTTGTGGGGGGTGGAGGAGGTTGACAGGCTGGGAGGCTTCGTCCATTTAAGGACCCCAGGCTTGGTCAGTGCACTAAGGACATGATACTATCAGGAGTGTAATTTTATATTATCTGATTGGAGAAGGAATTATGAAAAAAAAAAGGAGACTGATGGGCTTGAGGTTCAGCCAGAGCAGGCATATTACTAAACTTTTTCTGGAGCAGCTAGCCCCATGTAGCTGCTGAGAGGGCAGAAGCAAGGACAGTTCAAACAGTAGGTGGTCGGACTGCCCATCTACTTCTCTGTATGTTATTTTTTTCCATCCATCCACCCAGCCAGCCAGCACTTCCCAGACACTGACTAGATTTCTTGAGTGTTTAGGAGGTAACCCAGGGAAGCAAGACACAGATACAAATCTACTAACTTGTATGTGACCTTAGTCGGGTCATTACCTAGCTTCTGGCATGTTTACCCATCTATAAAATGGGCACAGAAACTAGGTGACAGTTGGTCTGGTCTGATGATCTGTGAGGTTTCTCCAGCCTCGCCACCCTCGGCCGTTGCCCACGCATCTGTCCACCAGGGGCACCTCCGCGCATGGGGGGTGGTGCTCAATCGCATTCACGTTCACGAGGGGCACCTGAGGAGAGTGCTAGGAAAAGAGCTCAGATGGGGGTGGGTGACCATTTGGGGGAAGTCTTTGGCATGAATTCTTACTGGTGCCACAGGAAAAACAGCGACTTGGATCTTTGCTTGTTGTACTTCATTGGCAATCGCCCCCATGGGACAAGGAAGGGCCAGCAGAAACAGGCTGCTCCGGCTGGGGACACCATGCGCCCATCAGCGGAGCTCGCCGGGTGGGTCTAGCTGGATTCACAGTGCACGGCCTGCTGCCCAGCAGATTGGCATCCTTGGCAGGCCTGCCGGGTGCTTTTTAATGGGTTTCTCTGGGCAGAGCAGAAAGCAGCGGCTTTGTCTTCCAGCGCCAGGGCCTTTCCTATGAGCGCACTTTCGAGAATGCTGCTCTTCTCGCCTGGCTTCCTGAAAGTGGTCGCCAGGTGTTCAGGGACCCGGGTCGTGGCCCTGGATACCTATCTTTCAGGTGTTCAGGGACCCGGGTCATGGCCCTGGATACCTATCTTTCAGGTGTTCAGGGACCCGGGTCGTGGCTCTGGGTACCTGGCTTTGGCGGGGGCGCTGTGTGTGGAACGAGGCCACCGCACCTTCTGCTGCGTCCCGAGGGGTGTGTGCTGTGATTCTGTGGAGGGAATTTGGGGTCCTCACATGGTCGGGGTGCAGCTGTTAATATCATTACTTAAAACTGGACCCTTGCGAGTGTTTTAACTTGTCTTTTGCTCTCTAATGAGGAGTGACTTTTTTTTTTTTTTTTTTAAATATATCTTTATTGATTTCAGAGAGAGGAAAGGAGAGGGAGAGGGAGAGATAGAAACATCAATGATGAGAGTCATTGATCGAGCCCGCAGCCCGGGCGTGTGCCCTGACCGGGAATCGAACCCCGATCGCCTGGATCCTAGGTCGACCCTCAACTGCTGAGCCACGCCCGGCCGGGCGAGAAGTGACATTTTTGTGGTCACTAGCCAAATGTCCTTCCTTCTGTGGATTTCCTGTTCACATGCCCTTTGTCCTGTCCCTCACTGGGTACGAATGCCCTCTAACATAAAAAGGTGAGGCTGTTTGCCTCCCCACGACCACATAGGCCTTGGGAGCGTTTGTCTTCCTTCCCAGAGGCCCTGGGACATGGTCGCCGCAGACCTAGGAGGGGGGGCAGCAGCAGTGACCTGCACAGGGTGCCTGCTCCGTGCCAGGCACTGTTCTGAGCTTCACACCCATTTCCTCACCAATTCTCCCTGCCACCTGGTTGTTGCCTCCATGTCACAGATGCACAGCTGAGGATGTCCACTTGGAGCTCAGTTCTTCTGGCGTTAGACATAGTCAGCTTCTGGCAGAGTCCCACGGGGCAGACGCCGCGGGGACCCCAGGGAGCCGCCCCGCCGCGGACGCTGCTGCTTCTGGATCTGGCGCGGCCCAGGCCTGCACACCAGTCGCTGCCGCTGCAGCACGTCTGGGGCCTCCAGCACGCCTCTCCCGCCCGCCCGCCTGAGCGAGGGGGGGACACCCGTGTCCTGATCCTGACGCTAAAGCACAGCCTGACCGGGGAGAGTTGAACTGACCACACACGGGGGGCATTTCCTCCGTGTAAGGGGAGAAATGCTGATTGGTTTGTTTCTAATGTTTCCCCTGACGTTCAGCCTCAGTAAAGTTCAACTCCAGCCATTTGCCGTCACTGGTGCTGGTTCAGGATCGGGACTTGGCTGCCAGGTCCCTTCTCTGTCAGGTGGGCCACACAGGCATAAATCAGGAGGCGGGAGGGGAGACTGAGTGGTGAGCGCAGTGGCCAACCTGGCAGCCTCGGAGTCCACAGATGAGAGGGCCCGGGCACCCGAGGCCACACGCGGTGTGGGCTGGGGGCAGGCACGGTTCCAGGGTGCGGAGGACCGCGGGCGGGAGGCAGGCCCGCACGGTGCAGGTATAGGCGGTGCGGCCAGTTGCCTGGGATGCACAGCTCTGCACAGCAGGGGGGTCCCCGGGAGAGCAGGTGGTGCCCTCTCCCTAAGGGGAGTTGTTTGCTGAACCCCTGTTCCAGACACCAGGGGGAGGGCCTCTGCTCTGCCCCAGCTGGCCCCCTTGGCCTGACTGCGCACAGGGACCCAGGTCTTGGGGGCATGGGGCTGGGGTCAGGAGGGAGGTGTTAGCGGAGTGGAGCATCCAGGGAAGGGAGTGGCAGTGTCATCCTGACAGCAGGTGCACCCTGAGGGCCTCCTCTGCATGGAGCACTTAGAGACAGATGGACAAGCTAGTCACTGCCCTCACCAGGCTCCCAGTGCCCTGACTCTCGTGTAGGAATGGTGCCCGAGGTGATCAGCGTCTCCGTGGCTGGTGTTTTGGGTTCCCCTGCCCTTTTGATGGTGAATCTGGGGAGGGCAGGACATTTCTGCTCCTTCCCTGTGCAGAGCCAGGCACAGTGCTCACAGTGGGCAGTCAGGGAACTGCGAGTGAGGGAGGGAGAGAGAGGGAGGGGGAGAGGGAGGGGGAGAGGGAGGGAGGGGAAGAGGGAGGGGAAGAGGGAGGGGGAGGGAGGGAGGGAGGGAGACAGGGAGGGAGGGAGGGAGGGAGGGAGGGAGGGAGGGGGAGAGGGAGGGAGAGGGAGGGAGAGGGAGGGTGAGAGGGAGGGAGGGTGAGAGGGAAGGAGGGGAAGAGGGAGGGGGAGAGGGAGGGGGAGGGAGAGGGAGGGAGGGAGGGAGAGGGAGGGTGAGAGGGAGAGGGAGGGTGAGAGGGAGAGGGAGGGAGGGAGAGGAAGGGAGAGGGAGGGGGGAGGGAGAGGAAGGGAGAGGGAGAGGGAGGGAGGGAGAGGGAGGGAGATGGAGGGAGGGAGAGGAAGGGAGAGAGAGGGAGGGGGAGAGGGAGGGAGGGAAGGAGAGGGAGAGAGAGAGGGAGGGGGAGAGGGAGGGAGGGGGAGAGGGAGGGAGAGAAGGAGGGAGGGAGTGAGGGAGGGAGTGAATGAATGAATGAGTGAATGAATGGATGCAGGGATGTTTGCATGGGCAAGTTCATGACACTGAAGGAAGCACAGGACTGAAAACGAGCGAGGGATTTCCGTAGTGTCAGGAGGTCTCAGGTGGGTGGAAGGCAGTGAGACGCAACCCAGATAATCCACGATGAGATAAAGTCGCTCTTCCTGGGGAGGGGAGAGTGGGGTTGAGAATGGTGGCATGAGTGGGTAACACTCGAGAGGAGTCTCTGGAGCACACTTCTCACCTGACTTGTGCCTTGAGGAGCAGAGAGCAGGGTTTGCCCTGGTGGCCCAGGGTGGTCTGCGGCCTGAGCCCTTCTCCCCAAGGACTGAAGGTGTGTGCCAGGGAGGAAGCATGGGTCGTTTGGCCTGTTCGCTCCTGCATTCATCCATTCAGCAGACACTGATGGAGGCAACTTCTGTGCCCGGCTCTGTGCCAGTGCTGGGCAAACCCCAGTGAAGCCGATGGTCATGGTCCCCACCTCGAGGAGCCTCTGGACAAGTATATAAAAAAACTAACCCAGTGTGAAAACCACTGTGAGGGGCCTGCAGAGGAGCTGGGGATGCTGGACTGGAGGCCCGAGGCCCCGCCCTGGGTCCCAGGCAGCAGAGGCCTGAGCGCTGGTGCACCTGGGTTTTGCTCACTGATGGCTGTGAGCACTTAGGAGATGATGTGTGTCTGAGCTTGTGTCTCCCACAGGTGCCCTGAGAACGATGCCCCTGGCCATGGTCTAGGAGTATTTCCCAGTCGGGCCCTCTTTGGTCGCTCTTGCTTTCCCGCATTCTACATTGTATTTAGTTTTGCACCGAATCAAGTCTGAGGCTTCTGTGAAATGAAAATAAACTGTTCGGCAGGATGTCAAGTCAGAAGTGCTCAGATGTAAAGGGCTTTTGTCAGGGGAGAGGGTGGGGAGGGGTAGCGGGGCCCCCACACCCCAGCCACCACTGTCCCCAGGAGGAAGGGGCTGTGGGGAGTCCTGGGGTGGCCGGCTCCCCGATCTGTTCCAGGGCAGAGCTCTGTGCTGAGGCTGAGCAGGGAGCCAAGGCGGGTTAATAGGGATTAAATATCTAAGTTCCTGCCTGATGAGCCTGTTTGGAAAAGGAGAGAGAAAGCCAGCGGGTGAGAGTAATCAGTGTACCTCATGACGACCGCTGGCATCCCTCTCAGTTTTGCGATATCCTTTCAGAGGTAGGTCACTCATTAAAAGCTTATATAGGTATAGTTTTTGTAGCTTTCCCCTATGGATGGACACAGTTCAGATGAATCATTTTCAGAGAGTTAGGGTCCATTTCCTTCCTGAATCATCCCATCTGGGAGAATTGGAGGCACTACTTTATGGCCTGAATTCTCTGGGGAAAGGAGTGGTTTTTTGCTTACAAAACTGCTGTCTGTTTTTGTGACACTCTGGCCACCTCCCTCTTCTGCATTGTGATGGTCTGAAGCTCAGAGGACTATCATTTTGAGGGCTGAGTCCTCCAGGAGCTGCAGAAGGGGCTGTAAGACACCTGCCCTCACAAAGCTCCAGCAGAGGTGGGGACACGTGGCTTGGTAGCTGTGTGTCAGGCACACTGTGTCCTAACCATTCCACCCAGAGAAAGGGCATGGGTGCCTGAGTGGTCGCCTCCAGCCTGGGGCAAACCCAGGAAGGCTTCCTGGAGTAAGTGACACCAGGCTGGAGCATGGAGGAAGGATTTGGACTGCCACGTTTGGAAGGGGGGGTGGGCTATCAGGAGACTGGGGGCTGGTCCTCCTTCTGCTTTCTGTGTTACAAGGAGGAAGAGAGGGGCCAGTGCCGTCTTTCAAACTCTGAGTCCCTCTTCTTTCTCATGCACGGGGAGTGCTCACCACAATGACCGCTTCATCCGTGGACATTAGCTATGTGGTCCCAGAGTTCATTGTCACCGTTTGTTTTTCTCCATCTCTGACCCTCCTGAGACAGGAGACTGCTGACGTGGGGTGGTGGCAGCGTGAGGCCCGCTGTTAGGCGAGGAGGTGCTCTCCCTGGCCTGCCCCTGGCCCCACGTCCCGCACCGTGAGGGCTCTGGCCCCTTGGCCTCCTTTGAGCTTTGCCCGGGACCTGTGATTTCTTTGTTGCGCACAGCTCACAAACAAAGGGGCTGGTGGCCATCACGCCAGCCGGGCGGGACTCCCCATGGCGTGCAGCCACCAGGGCGCCTGGAGCCAGGCTTCCCAGCTGTGCGACCTTGTGGGACGTACGCCTCCTGAGCCTCCGTTGCCTAATTTTTAGTATAGTAACGATCATCTAAAGTTGGGTGAGGCTACGTGAATAATGACTGGGCAGTGCCCAGCACAGCCTTGGCACATGGTGTTGTGATGGTGAGGAGGGGGGTGAGGGGGAGGAGGGGGAGGAGGGTGGGGGGGAGGAGGAGGAACAGGAGGAAGAGAAAAAGGAGGAGGAAGAGGGGGAAGAAGAGGAGGAGGAGGAAAAGGAGGAAGAGGAAGAGGAGGAGGAAAAGGAGGAAGAGGAAGAGGAGGAGGAAAAGGAGGAGGAAAAAGAGGAAGAGGAGGAGGAAAGGAGGAGGAAAAAGAGGAAGAGGAGGAGGAGGAGAAAAAGGAGCAAGAGGAAGAGGAGGAGGAAAAGGAGGAGGAAAAAGAGGAAGAGGAGGAGGAAAGGAGGAAAAGGAAGAAGAGGAAGAAGAGGAGGAGGAAAAGGAGGAAGAGGAGGAGGAGGAAAGGGAGAAGAGGAAGAGGAGGAGGAAGAGGAGGAGCAGGAGGAGGAGGGGAGGGGGAGGGGAGGATGCTGCTAATGATGCAGGAGGTGACGAGGTGACAGGAATGAGGTGTGAAGAGGGAGGAGCGGGAAGGAGGGGAGGGGAAGCGGCGTGCAGTGGTCACGGCGACAGTGACCGCCACTCCCTTCTGAGGGAGCTGACTGTGCCTGAGGAGCCGTGGTTTTCACAGCCACCGTCTGAGGTTGTCTGTTCCCCCCCAGCACCTTTGCCCGGAGTGGGTGGTGTAGGGAGACGGTGATGGGGATGCAGACCCGAGTCCCGCCACCTGAGATGACCGGAGACCCCCAGGGCATGCTGCCCCCCTCGATGTGCCCTTATCCACCCCCAGTTCTGGCTGCAGTTTCAGCCCCAGCCCCAAAAGCCGACGTGCTGGGGGGACCTGCTCACCCCGAGGTTTCCGAAACCATCCAGGTCTTCGGGCGGAGACGCTCCTGGTCCTGTTTTCTCGCTTCCAGTCCTCCAGCTCTCCCCTCGCGCGGCAGGAAGCGGCCGGGCTCTGCGGGGCCTGCGTGCGGGCCTAGCTGCCCGCCCGGGGCAGGGGGCCTTGACTGCGGCCAGCACCCACCCGAGGGGGAGTTTGGGAATTTGACCCCGCTCCCCACCTTGGCTCCTCCGGTTACACTGCCGCTGCCGCCATGGTCCACAGCCTGATTTGAATATCGTGCTTTCATTAATAAGTTCAGCCAGGATTTAACTGTTTCTGGCCCTGTCTCGGCACTGTCTACATGTCAGTCAGAAAGGAACAGGTCACTGTGCCGCCCTCCTGTTTACCTATTAATCATCTGGAAAATAAACCATTCAGTACCTTGCCCACCTCAGTAATGTTTGTGATGTAATTTGTTTGGATGCCCAAATGTCACCGCTGTTGATTGTAGGAGATGAAAAAATGTCCTTGCTCAGCATAGCCAGTTCTAGGCCAAAATGTAAGCATGAAATCTCTGGTTTATTTTTGTAATAATGTTTATAGCTGTTTAATGACCCTGAAAAGGTTCAGTAGTCTGGTGTTCCGTATTTCAGAACAGGAGTGTATTATGCTTATAACAACCTTAGTTAAGCAGCGTGAGCTACAACAATTGGAAAAATAGCATTTAATAAGAAGCATTGTATTCTAGGGGAGGTTGTCTTCATCACAGCTCACCCCAAGTGGAAGGAAGCAAGATAGGTTGTGCAGAAGGGCCACGGGTCACTGAGTTCCCAGGAAGGGAGTCTGTCTACAGCCACAACTGTGAGCTGTGATAGCAGTTTCAGTAAATCCCTCTTTGGGACCCAAGCTGTGGCCCCAAGTCCCCCCAAGCCCCCCCCCCCCCCCCCCCCGTGCAGCTACTGGGCACTGGGCTCCGCAGGGCTCTGCGGCAGCACCTTTCCCCATGCTGATAAAGAGGGATATTTAGTTGTGCTTGGCTAGACAATATTTGATTTTTAAAAATCCAGTCGAAATGGTAATTTTGAAAGTCATTTTATTTCCCAACTATTCTTTTTCATGGTATGAGGATAAAACTCTTACTGGCAAGATCTATATTTTTTGGACTATTCATAAGATTACTTTTTTTTCTGTGCTAGCAAAATGAAACTGTGTTTTTGTGTAAAATTTATTTAGACTCATAGCAGCTGGCATTTCTGGTGTCCTGATAGATTAAATTTCATTTTGAGTGAGAGATACAATTGGGTTCTCTATTGGAAGAGTTAAGTGAAAACTTTTACCGTTGGTATTGCAGGAAATCGTCTTGCAGGTGGAAATGCCGGTCAACATAAGCACCAGCACCACCAAAGGCAGCTGCATGACTCGTACCTGCAGTGACGAGGCGAGGCAGAGTGCACTTCGATAACCTGAGCGGGGGGGGGGGGACCTCTAGCCCCAGAAGCTGTCCGTGGGGCCCCAGCATCTCCCTGCCGTAAGGGTGCCCTGGCGACTGGGACTCAGGCCCCAGCCTGGTTCTTGGTCAGTTTTGGCAGTAGCAGTGGGTGCCTGTAGCGCCCACCATACCCTGGGGTTCAGGAAGAGTCAGACGTTGGGGGCAATGTCAGCGTGTTTTCCCACTTTGACAGTTTACAAGGGCCCCACGCTGTCCGGCTTCGGCTGCCTCTTGGGTCAGGTAAATCAGTCAGCGGAGTTTACTGACTTCTCCTGCAAGCTGTGGGCCGAGGCCATGAGCTAAAGGCCAGGCGGGCTGTTCTCAGTGGTTAGGAGTTTGATTACTTGCTTTTAATTGTGTGAAAGTTTTCCTACCTGGGCAAGAGGGTCAGGTGACTTATTTCACCGGTTACTCAGAAGGTTCCAGATGGCTGTGGATTTCCTGAGGGCCAGGGTCATGGCCCACCCTGTGCTGGCTCCCGGCCTCTTAATGTGGGTGTCTCAGAAGCCACGTCATGGAGTGATGGGTGCAGAGCCAGGCTGGGGCCGTGCACATACCATAAAGTGCCCAGGTACCGGGGACCAAGCGGGGCAGTGCTGCAGGTCATGTGCGGGTCTGCCCTGGTCGTCAGGGCACAGGGCATGGCCTGTGGGGGGGGCTCTGCTGGAATCACTGACAGACCTCCACTGCTGGGCCTCTGAAGGGAAGACTTGTCCCTGTGCCTGCTGCCTGGGGGCTGGAAGAAGGGATTTAGGACACCTCGTGGTCAGTGAGGACTCCTGAAGGCAGTCCCCCGGCCCCATCCCTGGGAGTTGTCAGGGCTGCAGTGAGGTTTGATCCCTTAACAACGGGACAGATGATCACTTAGGTTCACAGTGAAGCATTTGTGTAAGTTTCCATTGGGGACTCCATGTCCTGGCCCCGCACAGACCTAGTCCACGGGCACGTGGGTGCACACTCAGACACACATACACACACCTATGTCCACAGCTGCAATGGTTTCTCCTTTCCCTGAACTTTGGATTCTGCCTCTCAGGAGTCTTTTTGTTGCTTTCCTGTTATTGGTGGCCCTGCCCATCGAAGGCCCCTGGCAAGAATTGCTGAATAACTGAGACTGGTAAATGAATTCTGGACAGGTGAAGTGTCGAGGCTGGAGAAATTGGGGCCGACCCAGGTCTGTGAGTCCCAGGCCGGGCTGGGGGCCAGTTCGTCCTGCCTCAGCTGCATTGGCCCAGGGACAGCACACTAGTTACCTCCGCCTTTCCAAGAGCTCTCGCTACCCTTTCTTGCTCTGAGTTTGGCAGCTGGCATTGGTGAGGACTGACCCATCAGGTGCACCTTCTCCTGGCACCAGGGGTGGCGGGTCCCACAGAGTATCCTGAGCTAACCGTCTGGTGTGGCCCTGCCCCACAGGGGCTCTGCTCACTTGAGGGCCGTAAGCCTGGGGCTTCTCCTGTGAGCTGCTGAAATCCGAGTCCTCCATGGATCCCACGAAGGCTGGTCTCTGTTTGCTGGTGCCCGTGGGCACACAGACTGAAAGAGCTGGTGGTGGCGGGGATCTCCCTTGGCTGTTCCTGGGCCCCCAGGTGGCAGCCGGTGGCACTTCTGACGGATGCATTCTGACTGTGGGTATTCATGGACCCGTGGGACCTGAGTTGGGGCCCTGAGGCTGGGGCTTGCCCTATTTTATGGGCTGTATTTATGAGGTCTGTTCATTCATGCCCCCCCCATTCAGTTGGCAAATATCGAGCCTATGCTGAGCCAGCTCTGCTCTAGGCCTGAGGCTTCCTCCGTACTGAGGCAGACGCAATCCTGCCCTCACGGAGAAGCAGGTCTGCAAAGGGCCAACAGCAGACCTGTCCCTGGCGCTAAGGACTGTGAAGAATAGGGGGAGGGGGTGGAATAGAGAGAGGCTGGGGCACGGGCGTCGGCCTCAGACAAGGGGACGCGCGGGCCTTGTGAGGGGCTGTGGGAGCTGAGGCCTGCGTGAGAAGAAAGAGGCTGACTGGGCTTCACACTTTCCAGAGCATCCCGCGTTCAGCAATGGCACTGCATGACCAGTTGCTTAAGGGGTTTATAGAAAGTTTTGTTGATTGAAAAAAATTTTAACAGTAAAACAATTGCATACCCAGACCTCACTTGAAAACTTCGCGCTTTCATTATTTGACAAGCTGAGTGTCCCTTTCCCTGCGTGCATGGGGGAGGTGGCGGGTGGTCTTCCCCGGGTCCCACCTGATCTGCAGTCTCGCCCTATTGCCTCCTTGCCCTCCTGTGGAATGGGCTGCAACCTGAAAGTAGCCCGTCTTCCTGGATTCGTGTCTTCTGAGCCGGCCGCTGGGCAGCCTTTGGCAGTGGGCCAGCTGTGTTGGCTTCAGACCTTCTGAACTTCCTCGAGCTGTTGGGCAGAATTCTGAGTGCTCCCACATGGCTTCAGGGTCATGATCCATATTTGCTCAGAAGATGAGCCAGCATGCCCCTAGGGGCTGCTGGAGTCCCTGCCTGGAGACCTCTGCCCCTGTAGCTCCGCACCCTGGGCCTGTCCCTCCCTGCTGGTTGGTGGGCACCAGGAGTGCTGGAGCCAGCCAGTCATGTCTCTAAGTGCCAGCAACAGGGTCTGGCACACAGTGGGATCTCAGCAAGTTTGTTGAGTGAATGTAAGAATCTTTGTGAGAAATTACTCCTTTCTGACCAATCTCCAAAATGTGACACCCCCCCCTTTTTTAAAATTTGACTGCCACTGGAAACAAAAAGGAAAGATGGCAAATTGGAAGGCTTCTCTTACTGAAAGTGTCTGTGTGTCTGCGTCAGTGCGTGTGGGCAGCTGTCCTGCCGTCATCAGTCATGGACACATTGGGCCTGCAGCACGGTCACACTTTCTCTCCATCCTGGAAATAATCACCCTGTCTCCTCCCCTCCCATACATGATGGCCGCCTAGCCCCATCTTCTCTCTAGGGAGGTCAGCTCCCATTGGAGAGCCTCCATGCCTGCCCAGCAGGAAGCACCGTGGGCAGCAGACCCTGCCAGTGCCGAACATGCTTCCTCCACACCTGAGCTTTGTCCCCAAGGTCCTCTGGGGAATTGCTTGGCCCAGGAATCAGTCCTGGCTGGGGTTAAGTGCTGCTCCTGGCCCACCTGGCTGGCTAAGACGTCTAAACATTGGGTACCCAGAGCATGGATGGGCAGCATCCTTCCAATGGCAGGAAGCACATCTGGGCTCCCTGGGGGGGGAGATGGCTGTGGAAATAGAAGGACTCCAGATGTGGGTTCTTGGCCTTTTAGAGCTGAATTGCCCACATGCTCTGATGTGGAGGACCGGTTCCCTGCACCCGCCCGCATGGCCTGGCTTAGCTGCTCTGCACAGACTGGAGGGGGCAGTGGGGACTATTACAGACAATTATGCAGGCCTGCTCTGAGTGTTAGTGTTTTACAAACAGTTTTGCGTTCTAATTTTCTGCAAAACACATTCTGCAGGTACAATTTGTACTCATTACTGTGTACTGGGAAAGTTATTAAAAATGCTCAGACTTGGTGTGAGTTCCTGTGGCATCATCCCTGGACTTCAGTTGGTCTTTATCTAGTTGTTGGAAAGATCTCCTTAAGCCCAACAAAAGTCCCAGGCTTGGATATCGTGCCCACTGACAGACAGGGGAGAGCCCATCTCTGGTGGAAGTCCCCCCCACCCAGATTTGAACCATCTCGACGGTCCACTGTGGTTCCATCAGGAGATAATTTATACTTCCTCTGATGGGCACAGTTACGAAATGACAAAATAACAGTGTTTCGTAACATAAGGGTTAAATCTTAATCTCTGAGGTTTGCAAAGCTGCTACTCGCAGTCTCCTTAAAATTTAATATACCTCGTTAATGCTTCCTTGCAAACACTGAAGGATTTTTATGATTATAATCATGTGTTACAGCACCTAGCACTGTTTCTAAGCAGCATACTAATCAGCTTAATGAGATATTACTGCACTTTTTGTTGACTAAAGCAAAATCCCTTTTATTGTTCTAAAGCCTGTCCTTTACTTTATTTCCCCTCAAAACATTATCTTGTTTTATTATGTATCAGTAAATATCAGGACTCCTCCCCAAAAAACTTAAAATAGCCCCTTTCATCTCAGAGTGGGGAATGCATTGACCAGGGGAAGCGGATGGAACCGAAGTTCCGAGTGAATGTGTTGGGCCTGGGCGTTAAAGCCATTCTCTCCAGGCCAACTTTGAACCCAGCCCACAGGTGCGGGTGCCACAAGGTGGCGGGGGAGGGGATGGGGCTTTCCCATGCAGACCCCGATCTGTTATTAGGTGTTGAAAGTGGTAAGACATTAATGATTTAAGTGTGGATGAGTAATTGCAGTCGGTAAATAGAAAATGCAGGGAAGACGATCTATCGCCAAAACAAATTGGAGGGCCAAAGCCATATTGCATAATTGGCATTTAATAATTCATTTTTTTATTATTGTTTTCGACTATAATTCCTGAGCATTATTATGTGTAGGTAAGGCAGGAAATGCAAATGCCGGCCCGCTGAAGCTGCCGCTTCGGGGCGCCGGGTTCGGGGCCCACACCTGAACTCTCTCTGCATTTTCAGGGATGGAAGAAGCCAGCCTGTGCCTTGGAGTGTCCTCCGCAGCGGCGGAAGCCGAGCCCCACCTGAGCGGCCCCGTCCTCAACGGCCAGTATGCCATGAGCCAGAAGCTGCACCAGATCACCTCCCAGCTCGGCCATGCCTTCCCCGAGCTGCACGCGCGGCCCGGCGCCGACGACAAGCCCCCGGCGCCCCTGGACGACAAGGCGCACGTGCCCGGCAGCGGCCAGCCCATGGGCAGTCAGATGGCGCTGCTGGCCAGCCAGCTGGGCCGGGACGTGGACACCAGCCTCAACGGGCGCGTGGACCTGCAGCAGTTCCTCAACGGGCAGAACCTGGGCATCATGTCGCAGATGAGCGACATCGAGGACGACACGCGCAAGAACCGCAAGTACCCGTGCCCGCTGTGCGGGAAGCGCTTCCGCTTCAACAGCATCCTGTCCCTGCACATGCGCACGCACACGGGCGAGAAGCCCTTCAAGTGCCCCTACTGCGACCACCGCGCGGCGCAGAAGGGCAACCTCAAGATCCACCTGCGGACCCACAAGCTGGGCAACCTGGGCAAGGGCCGCGGGCGCGTGCGCGAGGAGAACCGCCTGCTGCACGAGCTGGAGGAGCGCGCCATCCTGCGCGACAAGCAGCTGCGGGGCGCCCTGCCGCCGCCGCGCCCCGACCCGAAGGCGCCGCCCGCCCACGCGCACGCCCACGGGCACGCGCACGCGCCGCCCGCCCCGCCCGCCGGCCCCCCGGCGCCGCCCGCCGCCGGCGCGCCCGACGCCCGCGCTGCGCCCTCGCCCAAGCCGGCGGGCGCCCCGGAGGACGCGGCCCCGGCCGCCGGCTTCCGCTGCACCTTCTGCAAGGGCAAGTTCAAGAAGCGCGAGGAGCTGGAGCGGCACATCCGCATCCTGCACAAGCCCTACAAGTGCACGCTGTGCGACTTCGCCGCCTCGCAGGAGGAGGAGCTCATCGGCCACGTGGAGAAGGCGCACATCACGGCCGAGTCGGCGCAGGGCCCGGCGGGCGGCGGCGGCGAGCAGGCGGCCAGCGAGTTCCGCTGCGAGGTGTGCGGGCAGGTGTTCAGCCAGGCCTGGTTCCTCAAGGGCCACATGCGCAAGCACAAGGACTCCTTCGAGCACTGCTGCCAGATCTGCGGCCGGCGCTTCAAGGAGCCCTGGTTCCTCAAGAACCACATGAAGGTGCACCTCAACAAGCTCGCGGTGAAGGGCAAGTCCCCCGGCGACGCCGAGGCGCCCGCGCCCCTGGGCGGCATGTCCCAGGAGGCCCACGCCAACCTGTACTCTCGGTACCTGTCCTGCCTGCAGGGCGGCTTCGTGGCGCCGGACAAGGCCGGCCTGAGCGAGCCCGGCCCGCTCTACGGCCAGGGCGAGCTGCCCCTCAAGGACAAGGAGGCCCTGGGGAAGCTGCTGGCCCCCGTCCCCGGCGTGGCCCGCGGTGTCCCCGACGGCGACAAGCACGCCCTGCTGGGCTGCCTCAGCCTGGTGCCGCCGCTGAAGTCCAGCTGCATCGAGCGCCTGCAGGCCGCCGCCAAGGCCGCCGAGATGGACCCGGGGCACGGCTACCCGGCCTGGCAGCTCCTGGCCCGGGGCGCGGCCGAGCGCGGCTTCCCGGCCAAGGAGCGCGCGCTGCAGCGCGGCCCCGACGACGCCGCGCCCGCCGCCGTCCTGTTCGACCAGGAGAAGCGCGAGTACGTGTTCGTGGGGGCGGACGGCGCCAAGCAGGCAGTGCCCGCGGACCTGCTGCCCGGCGCGAAAGCGGGCGGTGCGCGGGACCTGCCGGCCAAGCTCGACCCCGCGGAAGGCGGCCGCGAGTTTCTGCCGCACGGGCTGCACCAGGCGCTTGACTACAACCTGCCGGGCTCCGCGCACGCGAAGGAGAAGCCCACGGAGTGCCCGGACTGCGGCCGCGTGTTCCGCACCTACCACCAGGTGGTCGTGCACTCGCGCGTGCACAAGCGGGACCGCAGGGCCGACGAGGACGCGCCCGCGGGCCTGGAGGAGCGGCGCGGCTCGGGCAGCGACCAGGAGTCCCAGTCGGTGAGCCGGTCCACCACGCCCGGGTCCTCCAACGTCACGGAGGAGAGCGGGCTCGGCGGGGCGCTCTCCCAGGCCGGCAGCGCCCAGGAGGACAGCCCGCACCCCTCCTCGCCGTCCTCCTCAGGTAGGCTGCCAGGGCGGTGGGCGAGGAGCAGCTGGCACGGGCCCTCCCTGCCCCGGGCGCGCCGCTGCCGCTCTGCAGGGCCAGGCCCGGCCGCCGGGGCGCTCGGTGGCGAGGACCCGCCTTCCCGCCTTGCCGCAGGGAAGTCCGGCATTTCGTCTGTTGGCCTTCCCTGGAGCGCTGGCTTCCAGGGAACTTAGTTGTCCCTCCTCCCGTGCGGTAGGATGGCCAGTGGGCGGGTTTGCCCATGGGACAAACCTTTCCCCGCAGTTGCCCGCCTGCTCCGTGTCATGCCCTGACCCTGCTGGCCGTCCCTTCCTCTCCAGCGCCTGGGAGCCTGCGCCCTGCTCCACCCGTGAATGTGAAGGTTTAAGTTCAGACCCTCCCCGTCTTTCCCCGGAGCATATCCCCGTGATTCTCTAGGGGGCTCCCCCGGTCTCCCTCCCCAGGCCAGACCTGCGCCTGGTTCCCTTCCAAAATTGCAGCGTGGCCCGGGGCGGCGCCTCTGCCGTGGAGGGCGCTGAACTTGGACACGCAGGTGCCTGACTGCGCGAGTTAAATGCACTGTGTGCCAGGGCGCGCAGCCTGGGGGTCTAAAATAGCCCGGCAGACAGTCTGTCATCAGAATGTCTGTGAAATGCCGAAGCTTCGTGGCCTCATTTGAAAAAAAAAACATAAAAAACCCACTAGCCTAAGATGGTTATATTTAAGTTGCTACCTAACAGCAGGTAAGCTGTCGCCTCCGCCCGTTTCCAGAGCCCCTTCCTAATGGATCGTGAATTGAAACTTCTATCTCGAGCTCTTTCTAAAGAAAGCATCTCGCTAATACTGTAATCATTCCGCAGCCTAACAACAGAGGAAGTCGTCCCATAACAAATACCCTGTTACTAATGGCAACATTGATTTCTGCAATCAGCCATTAGTCTAGAAAATGAAAGACAGTTTGAGGCACCTCGAGGCACCGCACTGCCCACAGTTACGGGGCTGGCAGCGCACGGGGGAGGGTCATTTTTTAAAAAAGTTTTTTCTTCTCTTTTTCCTCCCCCTTCTTGGGTTTCGATAAATATCTCCGTGTCGGAGGCAGTTCACTGCTGCAGTTATTAAGTAGACGCCAGTTTCATTCTGTTGTTATTGCCATGCTTCAGTATCCCCTTCTTCCAGGGCAAAATTAGTATGAAAATAAAGTGTGAGCCTGCTGGCTTATTACAGACCAGTAAAGAATTGTTAAGACACATAAATCTGAGCTGCACATTCCAGAGATTCCGATAGCACTTAATGCCGCTGCTTAAATACCCATGAAACACACTGTCTGCTCCGGAGTCCTAGACTCGCGTGTGATTTATTTCTGGTGAGAACTCTGGAGGAGGCTGAGCGGCGCGAGTGCCTGGGTGGGTGAGGCCGCGCTGCGGAGTGACCACGGCCCGGGACAGACGAGATGCGGGGCAGGGACTGCAAGTGTCACGGCCCTGCGGCAGAACTTGGTGGAAATGGGCCTGAGTGTGGAGGCAGCAGAGTGCCGGGTGTCCCCCCGTCACTAGGGACCATTTCTGGCCTCCGGTGAAGAGATCCCCTGTTCTGGGGAGTGCAGTCTCACTGTTTGGGGATTGGGGACCTTTAAGGGACAGAGAGCAGAGTGCCAACCAGTTCTTCTAAGTTTGCAGTGTGAACGCGCCAGATTTCCATCCCTCTCTCAGACCTGCTGAGACGCACAGGGCTCAGCAGAACATTCCGGCACCAAATGTTCTGCTTTACTTGTGACGTCTCCTCTGTGTTTCTCACCTTCTGGCTGAGTGATAGCCCCATGCTATTCCTATCTGTTGTTTCCGTGTCTCTAAATACTTTTGAAAAAACCCAGTCTGCCCAGAAGAACCCACCGGGCTTAGGACTCGAAGGGGAATTAATTATACTTGAGCCGAGTTATCTTCTTACTTTTATTTTTCCCTCGTTGAAATATTTCATAGTTGTGAAGACTGACTCTTTATTTCTAGTTGACTTCTTTGTTTTCTTCGTGTTCAAATGAGACCCTTCCTAATTTCTGGCTAAGTAGCAAAGCCCACAGGCCCACCAAACACACAGCCCAAGTCGGCCGCATGGTGGGGGCGCGGGTTAGCCTGGGGTTAGGACCCTGAACCAAATCTGGCTCCTCTTCCGTCTTACTTCCAACAAGTATGACTTGTACAAAGTGTGATTAAAATAAGCATTTAAATCAAACTCGTGACACAATAGGTGTTTTATTATTACCTGTTAGAAACCCGCAAGGTGAAGGGGAGACATCTTTAAGCCCTAAGTAAAGAAAGAGGCACTTATTAAGGCCTCTATTAAGAAATGACGGCAGCCGCGGTTCCGCACGTTTCTCAGACTGCATAGCAATGTCGCAAAACTTAATTTCCATCACTCGATTCCTTTCTTGTTGAGAAGTGGGTCAGTAGGGCCTGAGAAACTATTTTTTCAGATCTTAACCAGTGAATTCTTCTTTATAAATCGCTGCTCTTAACATGATAGTAGTTCTGAATTCATCATAAAAACCCTTTTTGCAGAGAGCCTCTCAGAACAGACCTGCAGAAGAAGGCTCACAATGGGCGCAGAGCTTCCTTTGTTATCTGATGTAATTCTCTGCGAGGATTGGGACGGAATGGCTGTTTAAAATGTCTCGCTCAGACCGAGACGGAGAATGGGTCAAGTTTGCAATCAAACAGTTACCGCTGAGATGGGCGACTGTCACTGGCTAGGCTAATGTGGGGTGCAGCTGTTTGTTATGTGAGCAAAGAGAATGTTTGAATCAGTGAACATGTGAAAATGATCCCAGTGAACCAGAAAATATGTTTGTTCTCGGGCTCTCCAAACTGCTGAGAACCGAGCTCAGATCAACGGCGAAAGCCAGGACCTCTGACAAATGGAGAGGTTGTATTTTCTCACCGAGAGCGGACAAAATGAGGCGCAGAGACCTCCCTGCCATCTCTCCCCCTGGTTTTTGTTATTGTTTGTGTGACTTACTGATAATTTCACACCCCAGCCGATGTCCTTTCTGCCTCCATGTCCAAGGCAAAGGGAAGTGATCTGGAGGCAGTTGGAAGAGTGGGTGGCTGTTTGATGTCCCCTCGCCGCGGGCTCACGTGCCAGCGCGCCGAGGGCTTCGGCCTCGGCATCTCTCCCTAAAACCTCAGCTGTGCCCGTGCTGGGATCTGAGCTTCACTTCAACTCAGAACACAACCCAACTTCTGCATCTTTAGATTTCGCTTTGGAAATCACGCTCAGAATAATTAAAACTTAATGTACTAAGAACCGATACTGCTCATTATATCCAACAGGGCAGTTACCTTCTGCAGGCCCCGGATTTTGGAGAGGGGCTAATTGAAGCGTTGATGGTGGGAAGGGGGTAATTGAATGCGTTGACCCTCTCTGTTCATTAAATAACGTCGGCTAAGTTCTGTGATCAATGGTAAGCCAGGGAGAGACGAAAAGATGAAAATGCCGTTAACCCTGTTGCTGCTAGTTAACATCGTGAGGTGGACAAGCATTGTTTGGTCAGCCGGGCTAGAGCCTGGCAGCCTCCTCCGTGTTGGCTGAGTGGCATTCCCGCATTCCTGGGTCCCACCCGGGCAGGCCCTTTGACCACGGCCTCAAAGGCCCGCTGCCGGTCCCCCTTGCTCGTACATGGACGGGACAGTGAGACGGTGGATCTTCTTTCTTTTCCCCCTCTTTCTCATGGGCTCCTCCCCCTGCCCATTGCCTGTGCCACACAAACAAATCCAGGCTCCAAAGATGGGGGGTGGGGATAAAAAAATTTAAGTCTGAGGATTAAGATCTTCTTTTTTTTTTTTTGCTTGTGCATTCCAATTGTTCTTAAAATATTTGGCAATGTCAATTAGTAACTGAGCAGAGTTAGCTGATGAACACAATTTTCCAGTAGACTGAGCACCCTATTGTTGCCGAGCGAGCAGCAGATTTCTGAGGTCATTATCATGCGCTGGTTGCTTGGCCCAGCTGCTTCCTGCAGCAAAAGCCAAACTTTCTGCTGGAGCTCGGGGATGGCGGCAGCAACAGGGGGCTGGGGAGCGGGGCTGGCTGCGCAGCCCAGACGCAGCCCTGAGCACAGGGCGAGGAGGCAGAAGTCTCCAGGCCCTCCAGGGAAGCTGCCCTCCCGGCTTCTCTCTCCGAGGCCTCTCTCTCCAAGCACCTGCACCTCCCCCCTGGGGATTAAAGGACCAGGGACTCCCCCCTCCCCGGGGCATGGTGGCAACTAATCTCAGTGCTGAGCAGATCTTTGGAAAACAATAATCCCATTTACAAATGTACTTAAAAATTTTTAACCAAATCTAAGGCCAGTGATAGACTTCTTTATTTTTATTAAAAACAGAAAAGAAAAAACCCCACGTCATTTATTCAAAGATAAAATTAGTAACGTGGAATTAGTAAATTGGGGATGACTAACAGGGAACATTATTTCATTTTCCAGAGGGACCTTCTGAGCAGAAAATAGTCTGAAATTCCTCATGAAACCCCATGTGGTGTGGAAGGCTCCCTGCCCACCCGGCTCCCTTTCCTGCGTCCTGTCGCCCCCCGTCCCCTGATCTGGGAGCCGGTTCAGTGAGATGAAAAGCTGCAGTTTTTAAAGCTCAGCTGTTAAAACCGAGAGCCATATGCAGCTCTCCATCCCCACCGACGTGGGTGCTTGTGCGGGAGCACGTGTTTGGAGATTTACAGAGAGAGGGGAGGAGGCTGGACCCAGGCCCAGGATGGCCTGCTGACTCCTGGGGAAGGTCAACAGGCCAGGTGACCCCCTCTGGTCTACACCTTCCCTCTGGCCTGCGGGTGGTCTGCCCAATGGGGCATGGGGCCGGCACACCTTCCTCCCGTTCTGGGAGCTGGACACCAAGCAGCAGCTCCTTTGGAAACGTCCATTAGCTTGTGTACTTGGGTGACTTGTAGAAGCAGTTGCTGGGGGCACTGAGACCCACCCTGGGCTGTGCGATCTCTCTTACCCCTTTATGTAGCCATAAGCCCCCGCTGGGCTGCCCAATGGCACTGTCACTTATCAAGTCGGGAAGAGGCCTGGTCCTGGCTCTAGTCTTCACTCTCTAGTCCCAGGACACCGATTCCTGGCCGCAGGCTCACCTTCCTTTAGCCCCACTGCTCCACCCTGTCCATTCTCAGGATGGTCCCGGTGTCCCCACCAGGGTCCTGCCCAGAGAGCTCTGAGGAACCTGAAGCACTCACGGCGGCCTTCTGTACACGTCAGCGTGAGGAACGGACATGCTCACGGGCATCTAAGTTCACGGTGGCATGAAAATGCAGAGCAGCTAGAGACAGGCTACCTGAGGTCAAGGGTGGAGCCATCAGTTTTCCAAACAAGCAGAAGTGCTGGCTGCTTCCCCAGTCTGGGGTGTGGGGTGCTCAGCCCGGGTGCTGGCCAGCACCTGGGTGAGGCTTGCTTTGCAGATAACCACAGCATGACCTCTGCTTGCTCATGTGTCTAAAGGCAGGTGTCATGAGCTCCCAGGGCCACCTGTCATCCACTTGCTGGCTATGCCTTCAGGTCACTGGGAATGTCCATCCAGCGGCCACTTCTGAAGAGCGGGTAGCCTCTGTTTGGGGCTGCTTGGAGTCCTCCTGTTCCCCCGAATCCCTGCTACCTCGTTCCCTTAAACTTTTTCTCTGGCATTGAGCTTGGAATCCTGCTTATCGGAGCACCGCGCCGAGTGGAGAGGGCAGGAAGGCTTCTTCCTAGCCATTTCCTAGGTCTGCCTTCTCTGGGAGGAGGTCTGATCGGTGGTCCTGATGTCTCAGAGGGTGGGAACAGGGGCAAGCTTCAACCCGCCCTGGTGGTAATGGCCTCAAGATTCCACTGGAGCCCGGGAGGCTGCTGGGGTCCTCGGAGCTGCTGAGCTAGAGAGCGGAGGGAACCAGAAAGACCGTGTGGGTTTCCCTGTACGCGTCCTGAGTGGCAGGTTGGATGAGGAGCAGTCAGCTCCTCACCATCGAGCTGCTCTGCAGGGCTGGTGGCGGGGGAAACACCTGCAGAGATCCGGAGATTGGATTTGTGCAAACGTCCCGAACTTGTGATGATCGGGCTGGAACCTTTGCCATCTGTGACCCTTGGGCCCGCTTGCTGCCCTTCTGGGTTCCTCACCCCCTCCTGCCTCCTTCTCCTCTGTCACTCTGTTGGCATGTGTCAGGCTCGCCCTGCGTCCTGGGCTGGCCTGCAGGCTCGGCAGGAGGCGGGGCTCAGCCAGGCTTGCAGATGCAGAGAGGAGGGGCTCTCCCGCAGGGAGGGGGCGGTTGCGGGGCTCTCTGATCTCCCCGGGAGTGGAGCATCACAGCAGCCGAGACGAGCCGTGGGTCCCCCTTGCCTTTTCCTGGCAGGACAGGGCGACAGCAACATTTACTTAAGCTGTGGAGTTTGGCACTGGTGACACAGGCGCCATCTGGATAAGCCCTCCTCAGAAAGCCATGGGCGCTCCCAGAAGAGCTCAGGAGAGCTGGGCATGGGCGGGGCTCAGGGCTTCCTCCTTGAGCAGAATCTGAGCGTCCAGGCACCTGGGCAGGGTGGGGTCTCCCGGGAGTTGCGGAGCTGGCGCAGGTCCTCCCTGGTTGGTACGTGGCTGCTCTCTGCCAGGCCTCACCAGCTGGTCCTGAGCCAGACCTGGTTCAGCTTCCCTTTGTCAGGAGCACACCCCACCTCCCGGGGCTGTGCTTCCACTTATTTATTTTATATTGCATTTTGCTTACTGTTTTCACCCAAGTCCTGGTATGTTGTAGGTGAGAAGATGTGAAGCCAGCCAGGACCTTTGAGGTTAGCCACCCATACAGCCTGAAATAACAGGGCTTGTGAGTGTGATGTGAGAAACATATACTGTGCCTCTCTAGGGTGCTGGGGACAAGGGTTGAGAACTGGATGGCCTGGCATGTGACAAACAGAGCCGAGCTCAGCACGGAGATTTGCCACCGTCCTTTCCCCATCCACATCTTCAAAAGAGGCTGCAGAGCCGCAAACAGTGCATGGCTGACCACTCCCAGCCGCTAGCTGACGGGCCCAGGCACAAAGGGCGCTGTGCCCAACATACAGGCAGGTCCCCGTGCCCAGGCTGGTCCCTTTTCTCACCAGGCAAGGTGGTCCATAGCCTGGCTTCTCGAGGGACCCATCTCTTTGTTGCTGTTTGCCTTGGGGCTTTGTGTGACATGTGGTATGTGTCTGAGAGAAGCTGACTCCTTGGCTGGGTTGCCCACTGCACAACCTGGGGGGCCAGCTCCTTGTGGGGGTGCCCAGCTCCTGCTGGCAGGAGCAGTAGGTGATGGGTGGGCTTGGTGTGTAAGGTGTGGCCACTTGCTCTCAGGGTGGGGTCAGTTTTCAGCTCTCCTGGGAGGCTGGGCATGGCCTTGGGAAACCATTATATGTTCATGCCTGGGTTTCGAACATCCCGCAGAGAAATCCATTCTTTCCCTTGCTCAGGCAACTTGCTAGACTGGATTTTAGGGGACATTCGATCCTTTCTTTTTGTTTGACCAAAGTCCAAATCCATTTGCTGTGGTGGAGCGGTCCCCACCGGTGCCCTCTCCTCTTCATTACAGTAATGTCCCCAAACGCTGCACTCAGAGCGCGACACCCGGGCTGCGGACACTCTCGGAGGTCTTCAGTCATCTTGAGAGGCATTTTGGAAAATTTCCAACTCGCTTATGTTTAGTTCAACATAAAATGTATGCACATTGTTTCCTTGAACGCCAAGACAGATGCATCTTTCTCTTCACTGCTAAATATACTTTGTTAAATTTGTTGCGACAATAGGTGTTTTAATTTTTTAAAAGTAATTTGCCCTGGAAAACGGGAGCGATCCCTCAGCCAAGCTGCCATGTGACATAAAATAATTCCTGTTGTGGGAGGAGCCATGGCAGGGCTGTGCCCCTTCCTGCTGGGCCCTGAGCCCTGCAGCCTCCCTGACCTTAACCAGTGACCTTCCAAGAGGGTGTTCACTGACTTCTTTGTTGTTCTTGTTGTTTAATGACATTTTAATTGTTTTCCAAACTATAAAGTAACTCTTATTCATGTTGGACATTTAGAAAATACTTATAAAAAAGAATAATTAATATATATGTACATGCCCACAAGGACAGCAGTAACCTCTCCAGATCTCTCGTGCACCTAAGGATGCCCTTAACGAGAGGGTGTGCTGCTCAAACTTACTTCTTTGTGACAGTTTCCACTTAAATATATGTCGTGCATCATTTGTCATCAAATATCCTGCATGAGATCAGCAAACTTTTTCTGTAAAGGGCCAGAAAATCAGTATTTTAGGCATTTGCAGGTCATGTGGTCTTCATGGTAACTACTCAGCTCCACTCTCAATCAAAGGGTGTGATGTTTTCCAATAAAACTTTATTTACAAGGACAGTGACAGGCGGGTTTGGCCCTGGGCTGCCTCCCCTTCCTGGTTCATAGATGTCTGCCTTCTTGCTGTGTCCCCACGTGGTGGAAGGAGAACTCTTTGGGGTCCCTTTTACAAGGACACTAATCCCATTCAGGAGGGCTCCACCCCCATGATCCAAGCACCTCCTGAAGGCCCCACCTCCTAATACCTTCCCATTGGGGATTAGACTTCTACATACAAACTTTAGAGAGATATAAACATTCAGTCTATAGCACCTCCTCACTGGTCCCCACAAAGTGGTGTTGCTCAAGCCGGCAGCTTTCTAGATATAAACAAATGGGGGAGGAGTGACCCCTGGGTCAATAGCCGTCTGCTTGCCCACTGGCTCACAGGCACACCCTTCCCCTCAGTCCACCTACACCCTGCTCCGCCTCCAGGTAACCAACATCCCGTGGCTGATGGAGGCAGGTCCCGAACGGCAGCGTGTAATTACGAAATGCAGCCTCAGACAGACAGACGTGCTCACTGGAGTTAGGAGAGGGCGCCTCAGGGCGGGCAAGGATGCCAGAGCCAGACAGGACTGCCCTGTATGTCCATATAGGTTACAAATGGGCCCCTGAGCACATTTTGTGTTCCCTGTCCCTACCCCGCCTCTGGCTCCCCAGTGCACGAGCTGATGCAGCTGGAGACTTCAGACGGCCCAGTGGTGCCCAGAGGAGAAGTATTTTAAAGAGGCGCTCTGGGAGCACAAGTCATTTCTGAGGCCTGCAGCCAGTTCAGGCTGCCCCACAGCCTCCTCCGGGCGGGCCCTGGGTGTGGGGTCCACGGGGGCGGTGGGGCCTTGGAGGGGTGGCTTCTCGTCTGACGTCCCGTCCTCCAGCCTCCCCTGCTGCTTGCTTTCTGCACAGTCCTTTCAGCTGCACTCCCTTTTTGAGGGGCAGGGGCGTGGTAAACATTTTGTTTTAGGATCGCGTTAGATTTCTGGAGGGTTGCAGGGATGATGCCTGGAGTTCCCGTGAGCTTGGCACCAGCGTCTGCAGGAAGGAACCAGCGTGGACCCACTGTGGTTACTACAGCCACACTTGATGCGGGCCTCCGCAGTTGTTACCGGTGCCCTCGTTCATCTGGAGGGGTGGTGGCCTATCCAGGACACCGCAGCACACGTAGCTGGTTTTAATTAATAAACTTTACTTTTTAGAACAGTTTTAGGGTCACAGAGAATTGAGCAGAGAGCAGAGTTCCCACCTGGCCCTGTTCACCCCCATCTCTCCGGCCACGGCCACAGCTACGGCCACGGGAGCCATGCAGCCACACACCGGCAGCCGTCGCGGCGATAACAGGCATAGCTAGGGACGGCGATGTGACAAGCCTGCCGCCCAGTGCAGTCACACAGATCCGGCTTCCACGGCCCTTCTGCAGGCGCTCCTGGAACGCAGTGTCGACATTTGCATGCAAGATGCTGACCAATAGTGTACATTTTAACTTAGCACCGCAAATAAAACTCCGAGCCATATGGCTGATTGGGAGTGCTCGCCCCTCCAGACAGCTGGGGGAGCACCGGCGAGGAGGAGGCGTGGGGGCTGCCGCAGGAGCGGAGGCCAGGCGGGGAGGAATGATGTTGAGGACTGGCTGCAGAAATTAATAAGTGGCTGGTTTCCCCGAGGGAGGAATCTCGGTGTGGAAACCGCACCTCCGACGTTCTAGTGGATAAGGCGCCTGCAGGCCCAGGGGCTGGGGAAGTCCATCTTTTTCCTCTGCACAGCATCAGGGGGACGGCCCTGGTTCATGCCCTTAGCTCTGTACCTCACTAGCATGGAGTCATCGCAGATCTGTCTCTCCCCTTCCCTGCTGTCAGAATCCCAGCTCTTGCCTGACGAGAGCGTTGGGTGGGCTCTTGGCATTTTCTGGAATGGTCCAGGCTGTCCCACGCCATCCCCAGGCCTGAGAAGGTGCTGTCCCTCACTCACATCTATGGAGCCCCTTAGTGTGTCCCCAAGTTATCGTCCGCCTAGTAAGTCAATGTGAGCCTTGGTTCAAGGGCAGCCCTCTGTGGAGCTTCTGTCCCCCATGTCTGCACTGCCCGGTGCACACCCTTCCCTGATGGTGCCTCCGCACCTGTCGCCATCCACCTCCTCTAGCAGGGGTGCCCATGGAGTCAGACCAACTGGAGTCTGAGTCTCAGTTCCACCAGGTGCCACCTGGAGTGAAAGACCTCCGAACCCCAAATGTCCATCTGTACAGCGGGAGACACTTGTTTCCAGTTTGTAAGGTTGTTAGGACCAGATGTATGTCATGTTCCTGGCACATAGTAGATGCTCATTAAATGTGTGTTAATAGGCGTGGGGGTGATGGGGCCTCTGCACAGTCTAGCAGTTCTGAGAATGAAGAGAAGGTGGGAGGGCGTGGCAAGAGGGAGGCACATGGGGACAAAGATGACACCTGCAAGCTGACAAGGACTGTTGGGGGACAACGACCCCGTGTAGCTGTGTGTGGAGGGTGATGAATGGGGATTGCAGATGGCAACGCTGAGCAGCCGGGCTCCCTGGTCTTATATGTGTCCTGGTACCTCAGAGTCTTTCCTCCTCAATACTCCCTCTACCAGCAGACGCTTGGGGAGCTTCAGGGTCCCAGGTGTGTCTGGTCCTGGTCCTGGGTGAGCTTCCCCCGCCCTCCTGCTTACCCATCGGGTGCCCAAGTGCTGACGCGCTGCCAGGAGGTGTAACGTGAGGCCCCTGAGTGGTGCGTTAAAGCATTGTGGGTTCCCGTTCTGCTTACATCGATTACTATTAATTACAGTTGATATTTACAATCAGAGGAGGTGCAGGAGCAGATCACTCGTTATTAATCACTGTTCCAGATTCACCATTAGTGACCATTATCAGGTACCCAGACAGGGGCAGGGGCTGGGCGCTTAAAACCAAGTGAACCATGAAGACGTTCTACATTACAGAGCGTCTCTCCTGTCACCTCTGCCCCTGGCTCTCCCTCCTGTCACCCAGACTGGCCTCAGCCTCTGGCCATTTACCCTCTCTACCCTCCCTCCTCCTTCCCTCTGCTGTCCCTCCTTTTTTAAAATTCAGGTAAAATCGGTGTAGAACATAGCATTGCTTCCAGGTACACAACATAAAACTTTGGTCTTCGTATACACGACACAGTGGTTATCGAAATAAGTCTAGTTACCACCTGTCACCCACATCGCCCACCCCCAGCCCCTTCCCCTCTTATAACCACTAGTTTCTTCTCTGTATCTAAGAGTTTTATTTTGTTAGTTCATTTGTTTTTTAGATCCCACGTATAAGTAAAATCATATGGCATTTGTCTTGTCTGTCTTATTTCACTGAGCGTAATACCCTCCAGCTCCATCCATGCTGTCGCAAATGGCAGGATTTCATTCCTTTTCATGGCTGAGTACTATTCCACTGTATGTCCTTTCTTCCTTCCCTTCCATCTTTTCCTCACCATAAATGTATAGTCTGGAGATCCTCCAGCTTGCTCTTTTTACCACAGTGTGGCTTCAAGGTCAACTTGTGGCTGAGCTCTGGTTTCCTCCTGCCTTTTGGGTAGCATGACATGGAATGGACACACCGTGGTATTGGTTTATTTTTAAAGCCATCCCCAGCAGGTGGACATTTCAGACATTCCCTGCCCTTTTCTTCCTCTGGCTGTCCCAGTCAGTGACACAATGGGACTCTTTTATTTTTTTAGCATTTTATGGTTTATTAATGGCACTTATGTAGATTCTTTCCCTTAATTTTCTCAAACGGTGTTGTGAGATAGTCAGGAGTTATTATTCTACTTTTACAAATGTGGGAATGGAGGTTTTTTTTGTTATTTATTTATTTATTTATTTATTTATTATTATTATTTGGTGTTTATTTTTGTTTAAAATATTACAGATGTCGCTTTTAGAGGGCGTGCAAGAGTCTCATTATGGAGTAAAGCACAGTGGGACTCTCGCATGCCCTCTGGGAGCGTTTGTGAGACTCTGCTGTCACCCACCACGCTCCCACCTTGCTGCCCGGCCTATTGCTCCTCGGTGCACCCAGTGGGATCCCCAGCCCTCCTTACGTCACCCCTAAACTCTGGTCACACCAGCCCAGCATGGGTCCCCCTCCTGTCTCCTGCGCTCCTCCTTTGCTCAAGTCCTGCAGCGCTAGGCTGAGCCCACTCCTCCAGAGGCTTCCAACAATCCACTCCCTCTTCTGAAATGTCCCAAGAACTTGTCACTTCATAGTGAGGTTCGTTTGGTGGTTTTATTGTGGATTTTGAGTTTATATGACAAGGATAGAGTCTTCTGGCTCATTATAGATGTCCAGTGAGGGTGGGATAGCGCGTGGGCCTCCCGTGCCAGGGAAGAGCTTGGCCCTGGTGTGCTCAGACCCTTCCCCCTCCCTGGGGCTGAGGTGGGACTGGGGCATCTCCTACTTCTTCCCCTAGTGTCCCGTGCGACTGTGTGACGTCACTGGCTCATAGTGACGTGGGTCCTCCGTACTCTGGTCCTCAGCATTCTGGCATCTGGGATTTAGGAGCTCCTGCTCCTCCACTTACGAGTGTTTTTAAATAGGTGAACAACTGCAGGTAATTTAATGTGTCTGTTGATGGTGCACATGGATTTGCTCAGTGGGACAGTGTTGCTAAGTTGTGGACAAACTGTGCATAGAACTCGATGAGAATTGGCTTGCGTTGGTGGCGAGGAATGTCGGACTGCTCGACATTGACTGTTCATGAAGGAACATGCTCGGCAAAGAATACAGTGCCTTCTAGAGGTCATTTAGTTTGATTTTAAATCGAGAAAGAAATAGGAATATTGGCTCCCTCTATGGTCCCTGCCCTTGTGGCTGGAGACAGACATGATGCGACCACTCAGGCTCTGGTATCTAAACAGCTCCTTCAGACCCCAGGGAGGAGGGAAGAGCATCAGAAGCCTCTAGTGACTTCTTATAATGCTGTCAACTTCATGTGCCTGCCCCTGGGGTGTCAGGCCCCAAGACTCTGCTGTCACCCGCCACGCTCCCACCGTGCCGCCCTGCGTGTTGCTCCTCAGCGGGCTCTGGGGGGCCTGCCCCAGGGCCTTTGCACTTCCATTTTTTCTGCATAAAATCACACTCCTCTCTCCTTCCCCCTGAACACCCATCCAGGGCCAAAGCTCACCTGCATTGTGCCCCACGCTGTCGGTCCCTGACCGTCCCTCACTCTCACATCGCCGTCTGCAGCTGTCTGATCTGTGCTCACTGTCATGTCTCCCCAGTAGCCTGTGAATCCGTGAGGGTTCTGTTTTCCACTTGGGTGGTCCAGCGCCTGGGGCAGCTCGTGATACAGGAGTAGTCCAGCCTTCACGACACCCCTGACACCAGTCAGCACTGATGGGATGAGTGTGCGGACCCCGCGAAGTGGCAGCACAGACGTGCGTGGGACGGGATGGCAGCCTCCCGGGACGGGAACTGCGGGGGCTGCGGTCTCCTCCCTTCCCTAGAATTTCCCGCCGGCGCTGGCGGAGGCGGGGTCTCCAGCCGTGGTTGGCTCCTGCTGCGTTGACACCCTGGGGACTTGTCTGCAGCGCCTGGCCGGGGGCTCTCCCTGCCTGTGCCGGGCCCCCGGGGACTGTGGTCTTTGCGGAGGACAGTGAGCTGGCCAGGGCTGAAAGCCTCAAGTGCAGCTGGTCAGTGAAAGAGCTGGCGCGAGGGGGAGATTCGCGGGAGTTATCACCACCTGGAATAAAAACCATGGTCTTTCCCTTCATCTCAGGGATCCTCTGTTGTCCTAGGAGACTTATATCAGGGGACAGTTTTCTTACTCTGTAGAAATGAAAATCTGTGTGCTTTCTCTAGCACCCAAGGAAAAGAGCCACTAGTTACTAAAAAAAATAAAACTAAAACGACTTCTTGGCCCCTGTGCAGACCTGGGCAGCTCTGAGCGGCTGGGGACACAGCCAGGCGTGCGGGCCACGGGGCCGCGGTCGCAGCGAGAACGGCGCACCTGCGGATGCACCCTGGCCGTTGTTTCTCCAGGAGGAAGTTTTATGTTTGACCCTGAGAATCAGATATGAAGATTGTTTCGGCTGCTATGAAGTTGTTTCGGCTGATTTAATCTAAAGGTCCTTTGTGCACTCGGGCTGAGGTCTCAAGGTTGGGAGGGTGTGGGTGGTGCCCAGGGCTGGGCTCTGCCCTGGGGCGGCGCCCTCGGCCCCTCCGGCGTGCAGGGCCTGGGGGTCTGGCCCAGACCATGCTGCGAGATGGAGGTCCAGTGCAGCCCGGGCCCTGGTCAGGTCCCGGCTGTGCAGAAGCCTGGATTCACTCATCCTGTGTGACAGTCCACTGGGGTGACAGTACCTCCTTCTGTGACCATTGTGGGAATTACATAACATGGTCATTGTCCTCATCTGTGAAGCAGAGAGTGTAGCACAGAGTGGGCACTCAGCAAACGGCTCTCCCTCTCTTTATGGCCCTGGAATCTGCTCCTGAAAGTGTCCACACGTGGCCCTGTGCTTCCCATGGGGCCCTAGTGGTCAGCCCTGACCCTCCAGGGTCAGGGGACCACAGTCATGTTGCCTGAGCCTTGTCTTGCTATCCTGTCCTTGCCCCTCTGGTCCCTCGTGGCCAGTGCATTTGGCCTGTTGGCATGAGATGCCCCTAGAGGCCCCTCCTCTCTTTGGCTTTGTATTTGCCTGTCCGGGGACCACCAAATTGGTGCCTCCTCTGAGGGGCTTTTCACAAGCTGCTCCCTGAAGCCCCTTGTCAGGGACCTGGGTGAGCCTGTCCCGTCCACAATCCCGATCGCTGCTCCAGGTTTGGACCCATCATTAGTTAGGGTAATGCCAGCTGATGTTAAATCTACACCGTGAGTGGCAGTGACACGTGGTGGGCCCTTTACTCTCTCACAGAAAGTCCCATCAAGCCTGGACATGAGGGGCTTTCCCTCAGGGACCAGGCCAGGGGACTGTCCCTCATTTCCAAATGGTGGTTGCCGAGGGCAGCAAGGGCCTTGAGGTCAGCTGTCAAGAACGGGAGGACCAGGGGACAGCAGGGTCCCGGGGGGACCTGGAAGCGGGTACTGCACTGTCCCAATCCCCTCGGCCAGCACTTGGTCACATGGCCCAGGCTGAATGCAAGGGAGCCCAGGAAACGTCCCTGGCTGGGACTCTGCTCCCACAGCCACTCCATTCGTGGAAGGAGACATGGGTGGCGGGCGGGCAGTCATGTCTGCTAGAGACCAGGTGTGGCAGAGACCAGCTGTTCATTAACCTCCCCTCAGCTCAGCCCCTTGCTCAGTGGGTCGGGGTTGCTCCCAGAGCCTTCCGTTCAGGGCCCCTCCTGCCCAGCACCCCTGCAGAGCGCTGGGCTGCCCCAGCACTAGTCACCCGCTGGGCTCCCAGAGGGCCCATTTCTCCTGCAGGGCGAACCCACAGCGGCTCTGCTCCGGGGAGCCCATGCTGGGCTCCGGGGACAGCTGCTCCCTCCTCCCATTTTCCTGTCTTTCAAAAGTGGTGTCTGGACTGAATCAGTTCATGGTCACTGCCCGTGGCCCCAGGGCTGGCTCCCTTTCTCCACAGGCCTCTACTGTCTTTCTAGGCTCTTCAGTGCTGCGATGTGGGAGTCGCAGGCCCAGAGACAGGATTCCGGCTGAGCTCGTCTCTCTGGAGGTCTGTCTGTCTCGGGCTCTCGCCAGTGGGCAAGTCCGTCGTCCGTCTCAGGACCTTCTCCCTGCTCAGCAGACAGATGTATGGGGGCAGCTTTACTGTCCCCATCATGTTCCTCCTGTGGCCTTTGCTTCGGTGTGGTCATTGCAGGTCCCACAGTCTCAGATTCCCTCACACGGGCTGTCTTCTTCCCATAGTTTCAAGTCCTCAGCGGGAACTCATGTACGTGGCAGATCTATCTATGCATGTGCCTGTGTACACTTACATGCATGTGCCCACGTGTAAATGCACATACATGTGTTCACAGGCGTGTGTGCATATGTGCACCTGTGTGCACCTGTGCACGGTGGAGGCCCACTGTGGTCTTCTCAGACCTGCCCGTGGCCTCAGCCGGCTCCCCTGGGCTGCCCTCTCCCACCGGCTTCTCAGGGTCACGGGGATGCAGCACGGTCGTGAGCGCCCCTCTTGCCTTCCTGGACCCATGTCCGGAACCTCCGTGGCCCCAGCCGTCTTCACCGGGGGCCCGCCCACCCTGCCCCGGGCCTCTTTACTCCCCCACCCGCGTGCTCTGCGCAGTGAATGGAAGGCTGTTCTGGAAGCCCACGCACAGCCTCGCCGGGGGTCCCCCCCGCCTTCTTCCCGGCTCACAGGTCTGCCCGTGTGCCTCCCCTCGGGGGTTCCCTCCAGCCTCAGCCTTTCCGTGATACAGCTTTATTTAAAGTTCACGTACCAGACAGCTCACCCATGAACCTGTGTCAGTCAGTCCTTTTCATTGTATTTAGAGTTTGAATTTTCACCACAGTCAATTTTAGAGCATTTTCATCACCTGCTCCCTTTAGCTGTGCACCTCACCCTGCCCCCAGCCCTGGGAAGCCACCGGTCTCTCTCCTGTGTCTGTACTTTTGGGAGTTCAGGGTGTCCTCTGGCTGGTCCTACCGCTCACCTCTGTGTGGCCCATGCACACTGCCCCTGACTCTCGGACAAGCATAGGTTGGCTGACCCACCCTCCCTCCCTCCCTCCCTCCCTCCCTCCCTCCCTCCCTCCCTCTCTTTCTTTTTTTCTTTCTGACTCCTTAGCAAAGACTCTGAAACTCACTGTAATGACTCTTAATTTTTCTAGGACTCAGGAAAGTTGGGGGTCTCTTACTTTGTAAAGTGCTGTAAGGTTTGCAGGGTGGAAAATCAAACTATTGTCGGTTTTGTTTTGTTGTTCCAAATTAATGTCACATTCTCAGGTTTTTTTCTTAATTTGGTCTGCCTCATTAGGAAAATCAAATTTCTGAGGACGATGTTATAACCTGCTTCTCCCAGCTCCCAGCTTGGCCATCCCATAGCAGGACGACGGGGTGCAGCTCCGAGCCCAGTGCGGGCTCGCTCTCATCTCGGGGGCTGGAGTCCCACTTACCCATCAGGAGAGTCACCTGTGCTGCATGGGCTCCTACGGTCACTTATCTGGTGTTGGTCTACTTGATCCTAGTGCCCCACCAACATTTCCCTGATTCAGATGAGGGGCAAGTACCCCTGATTCCCCTAAGAGGAAATAAAGCTGGTAAGGGTAGGAGTGCAGACCACCTGCTCTCGTATTTACAGGTTGCAAACTTAAAGAATCAGCCACCATTTTTAGTCTGTTGAATGATGACAAATATTAAACACTCAATCTCCTGGCTGCTGAGGGTAACAGGGACCAGGACATCCATCATGCTGGTGGCATTCCCGTGGCTGGAACCCTGAGGGAGGCCACCCAGCAACACCTACCAGGAGTAATCACACCTTAAACTCGTTGGCCCAGTCATTCTGCTTCTCAGAATCTATTTTAAGGAATTTATCCAGAGTGCAAAAAAAGCTAAATGCATGAAAATGTTCATTAGAGCATCATTTAATATGTCAGAAATTAGAACAGGAAGGAATTGAGCTCAATGTACAGCATCGGGGTTGTCCGTGGAAGCAGGTCCCCTTGATGGGCCGTGGTGCAGTCAGTTAAAATGTGGTTTTCAGGACAAAAGAACAAAAGAAGGAAGCACCACCGAGCATGCATGTCCTCATGGCCACATGTAAAGATATGCCCAGGAAACAGATGTGGGAAGAACAGTGGGAAGGGCTTTAGGCATGAAACTTGCCCCTTTCTTGGTTCTCTCTCATATATTGTATAACATTCTTTCCAAATAATAAAAAAGAATTAGAAAAATCACCCCACCCTGGCATGTCTTAGGAAGGTCAAACTCACCGTTTGTTCTCAGAAAACCCTAAGTGAGGAGCTGAGAGCTAGTAAGCTGAGCACAGGGTCGTGTTCCCTGGCATTCCACAGAGAACGACAATTTTCCCCGTTCCCTGAAACAAATCTTGACTAACTTTGATAGTTCAGCAATTAGGACTTTGGCACACAATCTTTCTTCTTCCACTCGTATAATTAGTGGTCTCCAATTATATGAATCAATTTCAATTTCTATAAATCAGATGATTTGGAGAGAGGGCTGTTCAATCTCCCTTTCAACTGTATGGTTTTAGCAGCAATAAAACTCTCAGCTTAAAATATCAGGATGCAACTCTCTTCAGAAATATCGTCAGTGCATTTAGGGCTCCTGCCTGAGCCGCGCCTCTCACCGTGGCTGTTTTTGGTGCCTCACGTATCTGTCTGCTGCTGAGTCGTGCTCGGTTCTTCTCCCTGGGATCTACCATCTGCTTACAGATTCCTTCCCAGTCCTGGGTGACTGTCAGTATCCTGCACTTATGACAGGCACACCCAGCTTGGACCCAGGCAGGTCTGGACCGTGCACTTAGAATGCACATTCGGTGCCTTTTTCTCCCCATACTGGGCCTGACTGTGTCAGCAGCCCTGGAAGGGTCTGCCCTTGGCTGGATGCCCCAGCCCAGTGTCCGCCGGTGCCTGTCGATCCTTTAACAATGACGTGTGAGCTCTTTCATTCCATAGGGCGCAAGTCTTCTTATTAATTTTAAAAATTTACAGAAAGAAAATCATTTAGCTGTTTTTCTTTTTGAAATGTGATTGTCTCCACGGATGGCCCCAGTTGGGTTCACCTGGCCCAGGAGGAGGAAGGCAGGGTGGGTGCAGGTGCGGGGTGGGTTCCGCTCTTCTCCGCTTGGTGGGAGGTTGGCTTCTGGCTCTTGTCTTCTTAAACTCACCTTCCGTAGAACTGCCGTCGTCGCTACTTTATATATTCCTTCTAGTTCCGGTCGCATCAGCGCGGCATTAAGTCCAGGGCTGCTGCTCGCTGTGGTTTCTCCACCATAGATCTTGAAAAACTGGGACCCCGAGCGCTGGCCCGCCCACGTGGGGACTCCTCACAGAAGACCTCGGGCCCTCGGCGGCAGTCCTCTCGGGACCTGGGCTGCTGTGACACGTGACCCCAGACTGTCTCCCAAACCTCACACAGGGCAAGGCCCATCGCTCACGGGTGCGTGATTGAAGAGGGGACTTCAGGCAGAATGCAGGGCCAGGGAGACATTCAGCCACTGATCCGACCTCTGCTGCCCTTGACAATCCCATGTTAGAGAACAGCATCAACATACACCAAGATGTTCTGTTAGGGGGACAATGGGATATGAAACTACATAGAACCCTGTTTTGTTCATATTTAAATATATGAGTCCTACTTAAATATGGCTAGAAAGAAGAATATAAAAGTATTATTTGCCTTAGCTAGTTGCTCCGTGGTTAGAGCATCGGCCTTCAGATTGAAGGGTCCCAGGTTCGATTCTGGCTGAGGGACAGACTTGATCCCCAGCCCCAGTTGGGGCACGTGCAGGAGGCAACCAGTCAGCGTGTCTCTCTCACATCGATGTTTCTCTCTCTCTCTCTGCCTTTCACTCTCTCACTGAAAAAGCAATGGAAAAAATATCCTCAGGTGAGGATTAAAAATTAATAAATATAAAAAATATTTTTCATATCCGTAGTCACGTGGTAGAATCAGAAATGGTTTTCATTTTCTTTTATTTACACCTCTGTTGGACACATGTTCTAGCAAATATGGGATACTTTTATAAATAAAACGTGAAAGGTTTTTTTCAGAGACTAAAGAAGTAAAATCCGAATTGCCGCCCGGTGCTCGTCACCTATTACTCAGCCCGTTTCTCGAGCTCTGCAAGGTGCCAGCTCCGTGGCAGGGCCACCAGGTGCTCAGAGCCCACACATGTCTGTCAAGGCCCCTGCAGGTGCCTTGTGTGTGTTTGAACTGAGTCAGAAGGTTTGTATGGCTCTTACTTGGTTCAAGTGCATGCGAAGCAGCGAGAGAAACACTGGTTATTGGAGGATAAGAGCCACTGCTGACTATTTTTTTACTAAGTTCACCGCTTCTTAAACCAGCAAATAATTTTGCTGCTGAGTCAACAAAATCTTTCCGTTCCGTCCATCCTTTTGGATGAGCCCAGAGGGTGGTGGGGGCCACTTTGTGGGACTCGGGAAAGGGTCCCCTTAGGCAGGTTTTCTAGAATGAGGGTGAAGAGTCACAAGCATTCAGGTGTGGCATTCTGCTGTTCCGGCCCCTTTGTCTCTGGGTCCTTGTTGTGCCATTTTACAGGTGAGGAGAGGGTGGGTACCTCTTGCTGAACCCACAGTGGAAGCAGGACTTGGAGTGTTCACTTCAGGTCGGCTCTGGTGTGGCATCGCTGTGGGGTCACCCCCGGCCCCCTTCCCATGTAGACAACTTGGAGCGCGAGAGAGCTCTGCGCCGGCCAGCGGCGGGCGTCGTCCCGCCTCCCACGTGGGCTTCCTGTAAGCAGCACTGAGGCGCGATTGTTCCCCAAAGGCCATTCTCTCCAGAGCAGGTCCTGAAGCTCCAAGTGGATGGCCCTTTGCTCTGGTGCAGCACTGGGAAATGTCAAGTACTCAGGACTGCCCACTGAGGAGTTGTTATTTTGGTATAAGAAGAGAAGGGCTTTTAAATTTTAAAGCGAAAAATTTGGATTTGGAAGAGCGAGTGTAAAAGTTGGTGATAATGAAGACTTTGTTTGTGGGTGCCCCAGCCCCATGACTAATGGGCCAGCGGCCTGTGGGGCAGGGCTGTGGTTGGAGTGTTAGCACATGGGGCTCTGGGTGGGGTGCGGGGGGCGGGTAAATAGGCGGAACCCCTCAGAAGAGCATTTCGCTGAGGTTCCCGAGACCCTCTGCTGTGGCGCGAGGCGACACTGCCTAACTCCCTGAGAATAAATAAATGGTCAGTGTGTCCTGACTCGGGGGGCCGGCATTTTGGATAATCATCTCTCCGTAATAATTTTCCTCCCCATAAACTCCTTTAAAATGTGATCTAAGAGAAGCAATGTTTAGGAAGAATAGTGCTCTGGGGGGATTGCTCCTTCAGCTGCACAGGGTGAGCCAAATAAGCCAGGAGGCCATCCACCTCACGCTGTGTAAATTTTTCCAGGTAAAGGTTATGCGTCCAAGTTCGCCTTCCCGGGGTGCGGGCTTCTGCTGCAAATGATGCCACAGTGATTGTGGGGGACGCTCCATTGTCCCTACCCCCATCAGGTCAATACCCTACCTGGTAATACAATGCTAATCCGTAGCTAAAAATAGATTTCTTTTGTTGTGATCTTCCAGAACAAAGGGGAGGGCAGGGCAGACCCGCTTCCTCTGTGTCTCCTTCCCTCTCAGATGGAGTTTTCATTTGAAAGCAGGGAGAACAGAAACTGAATCATGTTGAGGCCACGTCCTAAGGAACATGCTTTTGAAATAACGGGCTGGAAACACAGCCTCAGCATCGGGGAGGTCCCCTGACCCACTCAGAGAGCAGGACTTACATCACAGTGTGTGGGACCCCTCCCCGGGCCTGTTGGGGGAACCCAGCATTTTTTAGAAAGTAGGTGCTCTTCAAAGATAAACAAGATATTATTATTTAAAAATCCTGTTCGCCAAAGTTCAACTTCATGCTCCTCGATGAGCTTCCTGTGTGCCTCTGGCTTTAGCTACAGCTTGTGGCCCTGGATTGGGCTCTAGCACTCGGCCTCCCTGTCCCTTTGTCCCAGGCCTTCCTCGGCCAGGCTCACTGAGCGCTGTGTGTACACAGGCGGGCACGGAGTCCGGGCTGTGTTTTGGGTGAGGTGGGGGCGGGGAAGTTGGCTCGTGGAGGGCCCCGGAATATTAATTAGACAGAAAGTGCTCTCTGTGCCTTATCTGCATAAAGGAAGATAAAGCCCATGTAAATAATATGTGTGTTTCCCATAATGAACGTCCCCTCTCTCCATTTCTGCACAGTATTAGAAATTGCGTTTTCATTATATGAGACGTTGGACGCACGCCAACAAGTTTTTCTTTTAACTTGATATTTTGGGCTCTGATCTTTGTTAGAACCACAATGGCGTGTATCTGGTGCAGTCAGGGGTCATCCCTGCAGCCCCTTCCCTTCCCATCCTAGCTGGAGAATGTTTGTTTTCAAAACAAAGAATTGGGTTAAAGCTTAGGTATCATATATCAGAGCGATTTCAAGCCGAAATTAAGAACACCCAAACCTTCCTTTTAAAGGTCAGATATTATTTATTATTATTATAACAGCGATCTGTGATTTATGAATTTAACTTCTCATAAACGTTCTTTGTAACAGAATACGCAGTCAGAGGCTTCGCATGACATTGTTTTCTTTTGACAACGTATCCACGAGACCACTGCAGCTGCTCCTCGCTCACAATAGCAGATTAATTAACACAATCATATGCTCTTGGCTCCTACTCAATGAGTGGGCCTGCAGCCGGATAGATAGGTAAATCCTTTAAATGCGCCGAGATGAAGCACATACTAGGTAGTTTCATAACTAGCCCGCTGTGCCTCTGACCAGCCAGCCCTATCGGGACCGGCTGGCGGACCTCAGCCCCGTCAGCTGGAGCAGCAGCGTCGGCCACACCTATGTCAGCACCATCATGCCCAACATTTGCGAGACGCAAAGATGTAAAAGCAGAAGACCTCTCAGAAATCAGCCGCTTCGGTGAAAATAGCAATCAGTCTGCCGCCAGCATTTTGAGTCTGCAGTATTTTTTTAAAGTTCAATCATTGCTTCCTTAAATATCTCCCTTGCTATTACTCCCCCCCCCCCCCTTTTTCTGCCCATCCCATGGTGCAGATAGTTCTGGGCGGTCCTCATGACTTTGGTTTTTAAGCACCAGAAGATTCTTTTCTCCCTCCTGTGTCCCAGTGCAGACGTATGTAACTCCAGCTCCCCTTGTCAGCAGCCATGAGCGAGTATTTATTGGCAGCTTCAGCTGACATTTTAGGGAACGTCAAAGCTTTGTTTGAGGAAATGTGAGGCTTTGCTCTAGAAATAGTCCTGCCATATTGAGAACGCGGTAACCAGGCAGTGGGCTTAATAGAATTTCCTGCACACGTTTCTTTTCCAATGTCCGTTACATATGCAACACTAATTTACTTTTTGTTGTTTAGTTAGCACAGAAATGGAAAATGTGACAACCTTTGCTGGATTAAAGGCTCATTTTGTAGACACATAGAGCAAGAGAAAGGAGAGAAACAAATCCATAATTTGGAGCCTTTTAGAGCATCTGGGTGGTAGAAATGCAAACTTGCACCCGCTCGCTGCTTTTGTGAGTGGGCTGAGAGTTCTTCGAAACCACCCCTGTCCTTTGGAAATAGGTCCCAGCATGGCCGTGTTCGGGCAGAGAAGTCTGGGTGCTTTGCAAAGACCAATGCGTCAGATGGCCAGGGCTCAGCTCCGCTCAGTGGTGGTTCCCAGCACCAGTCCCCTCACAGGCTCCCTGAAATCCTGGCTGCTGAGCACCCGCATCTCCGTTTTCGGCTGGGCTCAGGCTCTCTGTGGAGCTCCTGGGGAGTCTGCACAGTGCCCAGCCCACTGCGGGAGCATTGCCTGTGCAGGGAGAAGGCATTGGAGCTGCTCTTTCTCTTGTTCCCACCTTGGTCCCCTTTTAGCTTGTTTTACTAAAATAAAAAAACTCTTAAAGGCTCAGAATACCTGAATAATTAGTCGCATGTAGAAACATTGTTTAGAAAAATCTGAATTGAAACAGGCATCTGCAGAGGCAAACAGGTGGACGGCAGACAGAGAAGCAGGCCCGACTGGTAGACCCTGGGAGGAGGAGCTGTGATGATTGGGCCATGAAAGGTCAACGTCAGGGTCCCAGCAAGTGCACAGTTTCCACCATGGAGCAGCTGTCGCCCGCTGAAGCCCTGGACTCCTTGCAAAGTCTGGCATCTTTCTCTGCCTCGGAGATTCAGTTGGTCCTTTCTCTTCCCTCCTGTTGGATTTTGAAGGCTCCTGGGTGAGGCTGGGGTGACCGTGCTGTCTGGAAACTGTGGCAGTTGACCTTGGGGCCCTAAGGGAGGGCAGTGGTGATGCTTCTGACCCATCCCACGTGGACTTTGGGCTCAGTTTGCAGGAGTGGGGTGGCTCCCCCGTCTCTCTACCCTTCCATCCTGTTCTCCCATCTAATGCATGAGGCTCTAGTGTGCGGAGAACCTGAGTCGTGGGGTATATTTCCTGCTATGTCCCCACACCATGCACCCATGTGAAGGGCCCTGGGCCATCCTGGAAACATCTTAGTCCCTTCACACTCCCCATTCCTCTCTCTGGAGTGTCATCTGTCCTCTGGTCTTGTCAGACTTATACCCATCTTCTAAGATTTGCTGGATTGCTGCCTCTTCCATGAAGCCCTCCCTCATTGCCCACTCCCCCCAGCCCACATGGTCTCTCCTGGGAATGCCCATGGTCCTTCACAGATGCCTCTCTAAGGCTTTTGGTGTTTTCCCCTTGGTGGGGGCATCTGATGATTTACATGCTTGCTGTCCTGTTCCACAGCCCTACACTGGGCAGCGAGCTGGGGTGAGTGACATGTGCTCACCACGTGCACAAATCCCTCATGCTTGGCACCTGGTAGGGACATGATAAATATTTGGGAACTTCAGATGGGGGGCAGCAGACAAGTTAGGGGGAAATGACACTTGGGAGGCAAAGCAGTAGAGGAGAGATGAGAGCTCAGAGGACACAGTCCTGGGCCCCTGAGAGCACTAGGTCTCCGTGGATCCATGTGGCAGTGACTGTCCGAGACCGGCTAGATCACCAGGGGTGGTGGGCGTCCTGTTACTACTGTGTATAACTTACTGCTGAGTGGCCCCTTCTGCACTGGGCATGGGTGAGTGTGTTCTGCCCCAAGGTGCACAGCCTCAGCCCCAGAGCAAGGGGCCAGGAACCTTCCGGGGCTGGTGGGGGCTCGGCTCAGTCTCCTGAATGCCCTTCCCAAGGCAGGGGATCACTGGTCAAATAGGTAGACATGGTGGCAATCGTCCCCTCCCTTTCCTCTCCTTAAATGCCAGAGAAGGAGGGTCTGCAGGTGCTGACGCTCACACCGAGACGCTGGCCCACAATGGCCATCGCTGTGGACATGCCCCCCCCGTGTGTATTCAAGAGGCATTGTGGCGGCTTGAGTCACGCATGATGCTCTTGAATGGCAAACTGGCCCCGGTGGCACCGTGGTGAGGATCACTCTGCTGGTGACCTTTCTAGTACATTTACATTTCATCACAGCACGCAGGAGCCACCCATCGGGTCCCACTGGCTGGTCCCTCCTTATGCACAATGACCCAGCATGCAGGGGACGCACCCGCCTGGGTAAGGGAGGGCAGGTCTCGCACGTTTTGCTCTCTTGTTGCCCGGTAATCTTTGTCACCAAAGGAGACTCGACTTAAGCCCATGTATGCTTCTGTTCTCAAAGTGAAGGTGCTCCATCCAGTGTGACTGCACCCCTCACTTTCATGGAGCCCTAGGACGAAGCCCTGGGCAGGGGCTGCCCTCCCCTCGCCTGTGCCTGCTGTGGGCCCAGACCAGGGCCCCAAGCCAGGAGAGGCCCCCGGATGCAGAGTGCTGTGGTCCTTGTGATTCAAGGTGTTGCTTTCCAAAGGGAGTGTGAGGCTGTGGTTGTGTGTGTGAGCATGGGGACTGTGTGTGTGTGCAGTCCATGTTTGTCACACGGACACGCGACACAGAAGCTCTAAGCCAGGACCAGACTCAGTGGGCAGCCCCTGAGGCCACACTTCCTGCCTTTTCATCTCTGTCCTGTCACCGTGTGTCACCAGCTAGGTGAGTTCCCGCCCCCCACCCTTGGCTTGTTCCCGACCCATTTGAATGACCGGGAAACAGCAAAGTGTTCCCTGCAGAGGAAGCGACGAAGTCCTCAGGAACAGAAAGCTAAGCAGCTACCACATCTGGGCCTGGGTCCTTTTTTGGTGCTGGATGAGGTGGGTGCCTGGGTGCCTATTTCACAAAGGGTTCACGAAGCGCAGGGCAGGTTGGGTCAGTGGCCCGAAGACCGACAGCCAGCCCCCGGGCCCGCGGTGCCTGTGCGGGGCAGTCCTCGGGGCTGCAGGCGGTGAGCGGGCCGCTCGGGCCGGCCTGCGCCCCTCTCGGCTGGCTGTCGCTGCCGTTTTCGTTGGTGCCGGCAGGTTACAGTGCCAGGAATAAAAATAGGCCTGGCTATTTTCACTCTTACTTGCTACTTCTTTTTCTCTCAGATGCCATTGAAACTGAATTCTAATTTTACACAAAATGTGTCATCTTAATAAATTGCTACATTATTGCCCGTTGCTCGATGTATTTAAAGACCACCTCTTCCCAGAAGGGATCATCTCCAGTAATATAATCGCAATCAGTAGAACACATGCTTCCAGAGACTTTCTCTGTTCCTTTTGGGGGCGTGTCTGTTCAGATAAAAGACATCTCTCTGTATGTGTATGCATGTGTATATATATGCATGTGTTGTGAATGGCTAGAATATCATAACATTTTAATAATAGGACTTTATATTCCATCTTCGAACATCTAAATCTTAGACTTTCCGTCAGACTTACTTACACGTGATGTGCGTTACACGTTTTAAAAGTCTAGAGTTGGACATCTCTAGACCCATGTCCTGTGATAGCTTTTGTTGACCTCTGGCTGAGAGGAGGAAGGTCTGGGTGGAGAGCCCTGCTCAGGCTGCAGGGGGAGGACTGGGTGAAGGGTGGAGGGCACAGTGGAGATGAGGTGAAGGATCCCCCTGTGACTGACCTCAGAGGTGTCTGTGGGTCAACTGTGGGGCCCCCCAACCATGGGTCTTCAGAATCCAAGGTCATGATGGCATTCTTTATGGAAGTATTCCCAAGCCCACTTTCTGGAGCCAACTGACGTTACCCTAGAGGCCACAATGTGGATAACGTCCTGGTGTTATGAACTAAATGTTTGGGTCCCCTCAGGCTCCCTATGTTGAAGTCTAGTTCCCAATATGATGGTATTTGGAGGTAGGGTCTTTGGGGGTTGATGAAGTCATGAGGGTGGCACCCTCAAGAATGGGGTTAGTACCCTTATGAGAAGAAGCCAGAGAGCTCAGTAGTTCCTGTTCTTCCACATGAAGACACAAGGAGAGGTCCCTGTCTTCCGCCAGGATGTCGGTCCTCAGCAGCACCTGACCCAGCTGGCACCCTGGTCTCATGCTTCCAGCCGCAGGCCAGGAGGCATAAATGTCTGTTGTTGATAAGCCACCCAGTGTATGGCATCCTGTTCAAGAGCCCAAGCTGAGACAGCTGACACCATTGTAGCGTTTCTTAGATTATGCAAGCTGTTTTCCTGGGAGCAGACGCTTCCTTGGGTGAGCTGAACTTGCAGTTGGCATCACGGCCTCTGGGAAGGCTGCTCCCTGTAGAAGGCCTGTCATGGCTCTGACTCCCCAAGACTCCCTCATCTGAGAATCTCAGCCAGACAGTGGATGGGTCTCACACCTTTGGTTTTTCCATCTACACAATGGGTGTGGGTCAAGTTGTTCTCTGAGTTCCATCCCAGCTTTGAGCTTTATCGAGCCTCCTCCCAGGAGCCAGCTCCGGACCAGGCTGGCTGCAGGTGCAGGTGAAAAGGGTGTTTGTTTTTTTTTTAGCACCAAGATGATTAGAGAAGATCCCCTTAAAGTCAGGGTGAGGGGTGACTAGGGGACAAGGCCCCCATGGGAAATGGTGAGTGGTTAGAGAGATCAGGCCAAGTCTATCGAGGGGAGAGAGGGCCAAAGTTAGCTGGGCCCTCTTTGGAGCAGCCAAGAGGCTTAATGGGGGAGACTCCTCAGCATGTCATAGTTAGTGGACAGGGACCCAGATCCTCTTGAGGTGAGTCATTTTCTTAGGGAACAAGACAGAGGATCTGAGATGGGTCTGGCCCGTCCAGCAAACTAAGAGGGCATGGGCGGGGCCCAGAACTGGTACCCCTGAGTGTCACCCAGCCAGGGAGGGGAGGCATGGGCATAGGACCAGGACCCCCGGTGAGCAGAGGCGTTGGGAACATTGACCACCGTCCTTCCTGTTGTTGTTGTTGGACTTCTGTTCACTCTTTAGGCCAAAATGAATCCCAGGTGTATCAAGGAGTTAAATGCAAAAGAAACAAATCGAAGAAACCCTTAAAGATGTAGAAGAAAACATAGTGTTTTTATAGTGATGGGTTGGGGATGCTCTTGCTTATTGGACCTCAGGCCAGACTGGCTGAGGGGAAGGGCGGCAGCTTGCTCTGCTTGCGCAGCGAGCACAGTGCCGTGTGGCGTGAGTCCTCCCGCCGGAGAGCCCACCTGAAGCAGCAAGTGTGCTCGAGGACACGCCGCACAGGGGCCTCTCAGCCCATCCGCGGGGCGGGGGGCCAGCGTGGGAGTAGTTGCTCCCTGTGTGGCAGGAAGGGGTTAAGGTTCCTGGTATGAAGAAAAAGCTCTTGCAAATCGATACGAAAAAGACAAACCCTCCAATAGAAAAGTGGTCAAAGGACACAAGCAGGCGGTTCAGAGAAGGAGAAATACAGGCAGTCGATAGTCAACGCCAGTCGAGGAAATCAGTTCAATGCGCGAGGCTGACCTGTACTTAGGGACTTGGAGGGCGGCCCGTGACACAGGGTGGAAGGAGGGGGTGGGCTACAAGACAGCAGGCCGGGCAGGGGACCAGGAGAGCATCTAACCCGAGTCCTGTGTGCACCAGCACCGATGTTCTTGAAGCTGTTTAGCAAAAAAGAGAATTTGAGGAATACAAGGCTCCTTACCACCCTCCTGCCAGACCGGCGACTGGCATCAGTGGCGAGGAGGGGCCACTCTCCCATCCCGCACACCCCACGCCAAAGGGCCCACCTTCCTTCTCCCTCCACTTTTTGGCTTCTCTTTCTCTGTCTGCTGGTCCAGCAGGCCATGGGGTTGAGGTTTTGTTTGTGTTAACTTTTCCATATTGTTTGGATTTTTTTATTTTACAGTGAGCACATTTCATTTTTAAATTTAGAAAAAGTATATATTTTTATAAAGGTGAAAGTAAATCCAGTTAGGAAATGGGACTGATAATATCCTCGACATAGGGGGAGTTCCTACAAAACACTAAGGAAAGTGACGCCCTCCCCAAGAGGAAAAACCCGCCCCTGTGCGCTTACGGCGCGAGTGCAGACTGCGGGCCACGTGCTGTAAGCAGGACCTGGCCAGAGACTGCGCTGTCCCCCTCTTCCCCCGGAGCACCCCGGACTCTCTCCCCGTCAGGCCCTCTAGGTGCCGCAGACAGAGCGCCGCCCTCAGGAGCTCGCGGGGTGCCGTGGACTGAGGCCGCGCAGCTCCGGCCAGGGCGCATGTGAGGAGGAAAGGGCGCTCCCCTCCTCTTCCCTGAGAGTCGTTCCTAACTGTCTGCTCCGTATCTCTTCAGATTTTCCCTGGGAAGATCCCTTTCCTAACGAGGATGTTGCACAGTCCTCAGACCAGGAGCATGTGGATCCCAGAGGGAGGAAGCAAATGGCCGGTAGGCACAGGACAGAGTTTCAACCTGACCAGCAATCAGAAAACAGGGAGAAGTAGTTCGGGCAGATTTTTCCTTGTATTTGCTCCTCAGACTTGCTAGCGATTTAGAGCCGGGGAGCAGGGTACCTCCTGTGGGGCTGGGAGGAATCACACTGTGGTCGTCGTTTAGGAGGGGTCTGTGCTCACACAAAGTTGCCAGTAATTTGGCAAACATGCCCCTGAATAAATGGTTCCCCATTGTCGTAGCAATTCTTCTTTTATTAGGTTATTCTTAAATATATATATACACACACACATATCAGAAAATCAAAGATGTTTGACCGAAGATATTTGCTGGGCTCAGTTTGTCACAGTAAAATTGAAAACAATTGAAATGCACTTGAGGAAGGACCTGGCTAGGGGACATGTGATTGCCTCACTGTGGGACCCGGGCAGCCTTGGGATGCTAGCTCAGGTCTGCGCGCTCGACTTGCAGACACAGTCACAGTATGTTGCGAAGTGACAAGAACAGGTTACAAAGCCTGTGTGCACAGTGCCCTTTTTTTGGTAAAAATGAAAATATATTTGGATAGGCATTTCTTCCCATAGAAAAATCTGAAAATATATGAAGCAGATTGTTAAAAATGACTGTCTTGTGGCCTGGCCGGGTGGCTCCATTGGTTGGAGCATTGTCCTGTGCACGGAAAGGTTTCGGGCTCCGTCCCCAGTCGGCGTGTACGAGAGGCAACTGATAGATGTTTCTCCCTCACATCAGTGTTTCTCTCTCTCCCTTTGTCTCCCTCTAAAGTCAATAAAAACATATCCTCCGGTAAGGATAAAAAAAAAAAAAAAACATGACTGTGTCGGGGTAGAAGTGGTGACACTCCTTTCCTTCCGGACTCGTATCGTCTTACAACCTTCTACAATGATTACATATTTGTTTTATGATCTGGTAAAACCAAACCCCGGCAAGGAGACTATTTCTGTAGTGGGGAACAGGGCCAAAACAGAGGCTCGTGGGGATACCCCCAGCTTTGCAGACCAGACAACCGTGGGAAAAGCAAGGTGGCCCCTCTGCCTGTGGGGTCCTGAGCTGGGCCCGCGCCCCCCAACCTGCTGCCCTGTCCCCAGACAGACTCCTCACAGGGCAGGGGTCAGAGAACTCTGCAGAGGAACCTAAAATGAACAATGAACATGAAAGCGGAGGCCACCCTATGGAGGAGATTCGGAGCTGGGGTGGATCGTCGCCGCCCTGGGAAGGGTGGGTGCCTGTGGCCTCTGCATTAACCAGCTTAGGAGGTGTTTTCTCCAAGAGCCATTGTCAGAGGGGGCAGGCACCATTTGAAGGGGTCTAGAGACAGCTTCGGGGGCATCGCCCTAGGTGAGAGTGCGGGGCTCCCCATCTGCACCGGCAACAAACAAGACAAAACAGTGTCTTACAAAATACAAATATAAAGCAAAATGACATACGAGAGGTAAAGAAAATGAGAAGGAAAGTTAACAAATTAAAAGAAGAGATTAAACAGTTAAGAAGAAGCTAAAGGTTGAAGTAGAGAAAGTTGAGGAAGGTAAGAGTAAGAGGCTGAGGTTAAAAACAGCTGGACACAAAGTATCCAGTTAGGGAGAGTTAGCCCTGGAAACAAACATTCTTAAAGGCAAAACACCCAACTCAGAAGACAGGGCAGGTTTAAAGCAGGGACACTTGACAGATAACCTTTGGAAGGGTACAGAGCAGCGACAGTGGGCTGGAGAGAACGCATTTGAAAGACGCTACTGAGAGAAATGAATGAGACGAAGGACAAACCGCCGAAGCCCCGTAAGTCGGAGGAAGCAGAAATCCCAGCAGATGCGATCCCGAGGGGGAGTCTCGCGCCTGCTCCACGCAGTGGCTGAAATAAGGGAAACAGGCAGGCGGGCGGGCACTGCGACCCGAATGGCCCGCTTTCCCCTCGCTCGTCAGCACCACACTGTTGTCTGGGTGGTTATTGGGTGAGCGTCTCTCTTCCCACAAGACTTCAGGGTTCTCAGTGCACCTTTGGCACCCGAATCACAAGCGGTCCACCCGCTGAGTGACGGGAAGGATGGGTATCTCTTCGAGCTGGTTCTCAGCAGGGCCTGCGGCACTGGGCCCGACAGCCCGGACGGGGACCGGCCGAGGGCGCAGGCCACCAGCTCCCTCTGCGGACTGACCCGTCCAGGCCTACAGACCTAGCCGAGCCCCAGAGGCGGCCGGTGTCCCAGAGCTCTCGGCTGGCCATTCACTGCCCACTGAGGCGGAGGGTGTGCCACACAGCTCCCAGGCTCCAGAAGTGGGAGGCAAGAGGGAAGCCACAGTCTGGGCTTGGGGTGGCACCTCTGACTACAGTTGTGGACCCCGGGGTGCCTGGGAAGGAGGAGGAGCTTCTGGAAGGGAAGCCCATCAGGAGGGAGAGTGGGGCTGGCTGGCAGCGTGGGCACCGGGCACTTCCAGCCTGTCCTTACGGTGGGTCTGCACGTGCCGCTGGGGGGTGTGACGAGGGCTGCAGAGGCTCTGGCGTCCCCTTCTGCTGCACGAGGACCGAGTCCCAGA